>NC_136960.1:18082939-18206275 GCF_032717465.1 Coenobita brevimanus | reverse complement strand
AGGTTCAAAATAAAAGAGTTAGGTAAAATTGCTGCTAGTTAAAATTTAATGCTCAAACTAACAACTAAACATTCAGGACTCTATAAGGATAATGTAATTGCAAAACAAGTTACATATAAGGTTAACTGCAATAGCCTCTATTAACATGAATTTAGCAAGAGCAAATTTATCTAAGTCAGCCCTGATAAATGAGAAAACCGGATTATGCTCAGTTAAAGCAAGATATATTATTACAGATACAAAATATTATTAATATTGGCTGACATTAAAAACTCTACATGAATCACAAAACCTTACCAGGTCCACGAACCAACACCCTAGGGCCATACAGTACAAGAAAAATGGAAACAACACTTATACTCAAATTATACAGCAGCTAGATGTGGTTGAGACTCTCCGAGCACTCACAAAGATAATACACTATAAAGGGGAGGACATAGAGATGTGACTCTAAATGAGGAGTAGATCTAAGTGGCAATTAAATGCAGAGACTGGAGCTCATTATATAGGGGCCGGCAGAGCTTGGATACAACTTGTAAGAAGGACGCGCAAATGAAGCCATAGGGGACAAAGAGTTGACACTCCTGCTCTGAACAACAGAAAGAACGACTTACTCTACTATAAGGGGGAGAAGGGGGAGTGAGGTAGAACACGCAAGCCTGGTCACTATGGAAGCAACAAGGCGAATCGTGATCAAACATGCAGCATACTGTACGTTAGAATTATACAAAGGATGATGAAATCATAGGCTATGTAACACCTCCCCACAAAAAAAAAAGAAATTTACAAAGGAAATTTCTTATTACTCTAAATCAATCTGTCTAAAGTCTAGATAAGCAATCTGCAATAACATTTTCTTTCCCCTTGACATCTTGTATGTCAAATGAATACTCCTGAAGAAGTAGACTCCATCTTGTCAATCTCTGATTTTTATCTTTAAACTTACTAAGGAATTTCAGTGGGTTATGATCGGTATAAAAATGACTCACGGGGTCAAAACCAGAACACAAATAAAATGAAAAATGCTGTAAACCCAGAAAATCATGGCCAAAAGCTCTTTCTCAATAGTTGAGTAGTTCTTTTGAGGTGGGAGTGAACTTCTTTACTGTAATAAGATACAGGGTGTTCAATACCCTGATCATCCTCTTGCAGCAAAAAAACAGCCCCAGCTCCTGTATCACTTGCGTCTACAGCCATCTTAAAAGGCTTAGCAAAATTTGGAGTAGCGAGCACTGTCTGACTTAATAGGATAGCCTTAAGTTTACTGAAAGAGGATTCACAGTTATCGATCCAGACAGATTTAACTCCATTTTTCATGGTAGGTCTGTAAGTGGTGATACAAGAACTGAAAAGTTAAGAACAAATCTCCTGTAATAACCTACCATTCCCAAAAATCTTTGTAGCTCTTTCCTGCTTTTAGGTCTGGGAAGATCACTTATAACCTGAACCTTAGCTCCTGGTGGTGCAACGTGTCCATCACCAATTACGTACCCAAGGTACTGAACTTTAGCTTGACCAAACTCACACTTTGATAAATTAGCTACAAGATTAGCCTGAACCAAATGCTCAAGAAATTTACTGACATAGCATAGCTGATCTTTCCAGTTGTCACTGAAGATTAATACATCATCAATATAAACAACACACCCTGCCAAACCCTCTGTTACAACATTCATGAGCTTCTGAAAAGTGGCTGGTGCATTCTTCATACCATATGGCATTACAGAACATGCAAAAGTCTTTCCTAGTGTTACAAAACATGAGATCTCCCTAGCACGTTCAGTCATAGGTACTTGCCAGTATCCCTTTCACAATTCAAACTTACTTATGTACCTAGCCTTTCCGATCTTGTCTATGCAATTTTCCACACGAGGGAGAGGGTAAGTGTCTGTTTTGGTTATCTGATTAACACGTTTGTAGTCGATGCAAAGCCGCTGTGACCCACCTGGCCTAGGGACTAAAGTGACAGGAGAACTCCACTCACTCTGACAGGGCTCAATCATCTTGTGGTCCAACAGGTAGCCAAGCTCCTTCTGGATGAAAGGAACTTTCACTGGGTTCACACGGTAAGGAGGCAGTTTAATTGGCTTTGCGTCTCCAACATCGACATCATGCATCAACACAGTGGTTCTTCCTGGAGTGGCACGGAACATCTATGTGGGTACTCCTGCAGTAATGCCGAAAACTCCTGCCTTTCCTCGGGAGGTAGATGAGAAAGCTTAGTCTGGAGATCATTCATGATATCAGGATTCTTCCCCAAACTATCACTCAGGCTCATACTGCATGGGAGAGCTTCACTTGCAGACTCGGGTGGAACAGCTACAGTGCAGACTGGGTTATTTTCGTCCCGCCTGTGATATAACTTCTTAGCATGTTGATGTGACAAAGTTGCTTGTTCTTTCTACGATCTGGTGTGGCGATGACATATTTGACATCAATGAGTTTCTTCTCCACGAAATAAGGACCACTAAACTTAGCTTGGAAGAGGTTGCCCATGCACTGGTAAAAGAATCAAACCTGATCTCCTGGTTGAAAGTGGCGTAACCTGGACTTCTTTATCATACCAAGTCTTTATCTTCTCCTGAGCAGCTCCTAAATTCTCTCTCACCAGCTGTAAGCAGTGGACAGCCGTTCTTTGAACTTCATCACATACTCCAGCAGGTTGACGTCATCTTCCTCCGACAGCCAGCATTCCTTGAGTAGCTTAAGGGGTCCCTTTTACTTCATGGCCAAACAGTAGTTCAAAGGGTGAGAAGCCCAGCGATTCATTTGGAGATTCTCTCTTGCGGCAAATACAACGAATGAAAGACCTTTATCCCAGTCTTTCTGATGTTCCAAACAGTATTTCCTGAGCATCGTGATTGGAGTGTTTGATGATATCTCTCCAACGCTCCTTGGATCTGGGGATGGTAAGCTGAAGACATGATCTGGTGATGCCCAACTCTTTCAGAGACTGCTTGAAAACATTTGACATGAAATTACAGCCCGGTCTGACTGTACCTCCTTGGGCAGACCAAACTTGGTAAAGAACCCTCAGCATTTCCTTAACAACGTTCTTTGCTGAGATATTTCTAAGTGGAATGGCTTCCAGGATAACGAGTAGCCATATCAATCAGGGTCAACACATAAGAAAATCCTGGAAGAAGTCTTAGTGAAGAGGGCTCCACAATATCCACCAACACACGGGTGAAAGGCGCCTCAAAAGGAGGAATGGGAACTAGAGGTGCAACCTTTTCGGTCTGATTACACTTCCCACAACTTGACAGGTGTGACAAGACTTACAAATACCAGGAAACATCTCTGAAGATACCTGGCCAGTAGAAGTGTTTCAAAATGTATGCCACAGTCTTCCTCCCTCCAAGGTGTCCTGCCAAACTGGAATCATGAGCCACTCTAATGATATCCTGCCTACAAACACGAGGGATGACAACTTGATGTACAACCACCCATTCACAGTTGGCTGATGCTGTTGAGAGGGTCTCCACTTTCTCTCATAAGTACTCCTGACTTTATAAAATAACAAGTAGAAGGCACCAGCTGACTCTCTTCCCTCACTGCAAAGCAGAGTTAGCTAGGACCTTTGAACTCAGGGTCAGCAACCTGCAACTCAACCAACTCTTGACGAGACAAATTATCAACACTACGGGGTACTGCCTCATCTGGTGAGTGGTCCAAATTAGCAAGAAAAGTGTCAGCTAGGATAAAATCATCATCATCATTATCCTCTAAGTCACCAGTAACCTCAGACTTAGCCCTAGTGACAGCACATGCAGAGAACACATCAGGGACACCACAATCTGGGGTCGCAGTCACTGGTTCACCAGACAACTGAGGAGCTAGACACACTTGACTTCCACCAATATCATTTCCAAGTAAGAAAGTTACACCTGACATTGGGAGTGTCTCAACCAACCCAACCATAACGGAACCATTAACAAAACCAGACTCTAAATTCACTCTGCACAGAGGGACAGAGAAGTAATTATTCCCTACACCTTGTAAGATTAAAGTTTCATCAGAGGAATTAACATTAGAGCCTAGAACGCTGGTCAGCATAAGGGATTGGCAAGCACCTGTATCACAATATATTTTAACTGATTTCCTGTCATTACTGTCCAGAGGACTGACAAAACCATCAGACAGGAAATTAGCACATGAACTCTTGAGAGTGTCACCCACGTTACTGCTCAAAAGAGGAACTTCATCATGAGAATTTAATTTACCCCTCAAAGCAGGTTCAGTTAACTCTGGTTAAAGAATTCTCTGGGAACTCTCAAGGGTGGACAATAGACCAATTGACTGAATATTTAAAGACTCCTTTTTTGTTCACATCACGCTGTCTCCTGAAAACATTTCTCCGTAGTATGTTGACCAAGCTTTACTACAATAAGTACATTTCACTTCTTCCTGAAATCTAGAGGTGTGAGCTGTTTATTTACTTCCTGAGAAAACATCCATCTTTATTCTCTTTCCTGTTACCTGTACTCTGAATAGAGGCAACCTACTTACTCTCAGCTTTCCTTTATTCTTTAGAATATCTCTTGTGAGTGAGAACATATTCATCAGCTAAACTGCAGCATCAGACAAATTATCTATTCTTTTCTCATCAAGATATAGGCTTACATCTTTATTAATACACCTTTTCAAGTCCTCAAGCATAATCATCTGCTTAAATTTATTAAAATCAGAATTTTCATTCTTAGAATTTAACCACTGCTCTAACAGATCTTCTTTGATTTTTGCACACTCAACATGGGATTGCTTATCTTGCTTATAAGTTGTCCTAAATTTTACTCTATAGGCTTCAAGAACAAACTCATAGGCCTTAAGAATCAAGCTCTTAACTACATCATAACTATCAGATTGATCATGAGGCAAAGATGCATAAGTTACTTGAGCTTTACCGGTGAGAACACTCTGTAGGAGTACTGGCCAGTACTTTTTGGGCCAATTAAAACCTGTAGCTACACTCTCAAACAACTAAAAATACTTTGTTAAATCAGATTCATTAAAAGGAGGGACAAGTTTAATATTTTTAGCCACATCAAAATCATCAGAGCTAGATGATCCAGTTCCACCTTGCTTCATGCGATACTCATGGTCTGCCTGAATCCTAGCAATTTCAATTTGTGCCTGTGACTCCTGAATACGAGCCTGAGACTCAGCCTCCTTAGCACGAGCCTCCTGCAGGGCTAGCTGTAACTTAGCTATTTCAATCAACGTTTCCTCATCTGGAGGAGTTACATTAAACAAGCTTTTATTAATCATGTCAACAATTTGATCTTTAGAATGATGAGAGCGAACAGCAATTCCCAATTGTTGAGCAACAAGCTTAAGTTCATTCTTTGTTCTGTTTTCTACATCACACACTGTTTGCACATTTGACAAAAAATCTTTGGCTTCATCAAGAATAGTAATAGTAGACATCATGAATAAATCACAGTCACAAAATATCAAGCAATATCCTTATGATAATACCCTGAATATCCTGATAAGAGGTCGCCAAGTTTATGATACAGAACAGAGAGAGAGAATGAACACTTCAAGTGAGAATACTAAAATCACTACTGTCCCGCAAAGTTCCAGGTTCAAAACAAAAGAGTTAGGTAAAATTACAAGTTAAAATTTAATGCTCAAACTAACAACTAAACATTCAGGACTCATAAGGATAATGTAATTGCAAAACAAGTTACATATAAGGTTAACTGCAATAACCTCTATTAACATGAATTTAGCAAGAGCAAATTTATCTAAGTCAGCCCTGATAAATGAGAAAACCGGATTATGCTCAGTTAAAGCAAGATATATTATTACAGATACAAAATATTATTAATATTGGCTGACATTAAAAACTCTACATGAATCACAAAAACCTTACCAGGTCCACGAACCAACACCCTAGGCCATACAGTACAAGAAAAATGGAAACAACACTTATACTCAAATTATACAGCAGCTAGATGGTTGGAGACTTCCCGAGCACTCACAAAGATAATACACTATAAAGGGGAGGACAGAGATGTGACCTAAATGAGGAGTAGATCTAAGTGGCAATTAATGCAGAGACTGAGCTCATTATATAGGGGCCGGCAGAGCTTGATACAACTTGTAAGAAGGACGCGCAAATGAAGCCATAGGGGACAAAGAGTTGACACTCCTGCTCTGAACAACAGAAAGAACGACTTACTCTACTATTAGGGGGAGAAGGGGGGAGTGAGGTAGAACACGCAAGCCTGGTCACTATGGAAGCAACAAGGCGAATCGTGATCAAACATGCAGCATACTGTACGTTAGAATTATACAAAGGATGATGAAATCATAGGCTATGTAACACCTCCCCACAAAAAAAAAGAAATTTACAAAGGAAATTTCTTATTACTCTAAATCAATCTGTCTAAAGTCTAGATAAGCAATCTGCAATAACATTTTCTTTCCCCTTGACATCTTGTATGTCAAATGAATACTCCTGAAGAAGTAGACTCCATCTTGTCAATGTCTGATTTTTATCTTTAAACTTACTAAGGAATTTCAGTGGGTTATGATCGGTATAAATGACTACGGGGTCAAAACCAGAACACAAATAAAATGAAAAATGCTGTAAACCCAAAATCATGGCCAAAAGCTCTTTCTCAATAGTTGAGTAGTTCTTTTGAGGTGGAGTGAACTTCTTACTGTAATAAGATACAGGGTGTTCAATACCCTGATCATCCTCTTGCAGCAAAACAGCCCCAGCTCCTGTATCACTTGCGTCTACAGCCATCTTAAAAGGCTTAGCATTATTTGGAGTAGCGAGCACTGTCTGACTTAATAGGATAGCTTTAAGTTTACTGAAAGAGGATTCACAGTTATCGATCCAGACAGATTTAACTCCATTTTTCAGTAGGTCTGTAAGTGGTGATACAAGAACTGAAATGTTAAGAACAAATCTCCTGTAATAACCTACCATTCCCAAAAATCTTTGTAGCTCTTTCCTGCTTTTAGGTCTGGGAAGATCACTTATAACCTGAACCTTAGCTCCTGGTGGTGCAACGTGTCCATCACCAATTACGTACCCAAGGTACTGAACTTTAGCTTGACCAAACTCACACTTTGATAAATTAGCTACAAGATTAGCCTGAACCAAATGCTCAAGAAATTTACTGACATAGCATAGCTGATCTTTCCAGTTGTCACTGAAGATTAATACATCATCAATATAAACAACACACCCTGCCAAACCCTCTGTTACAACATTCATGAGCTTCTGAAAAGTGGTTGGTGCATTCTTCATACCATATGGCATTACAGAACATGCAAAAGTCTTTCCTAGTGTTACAAAACATGAGATCTCCCTAGCACGTTCAGTCATAGGTACTTGCCAGTATCCCTTTCACAATTCAAACTTACTTATGTACCTAGCCTTTCCGATCTTGTCTATGCAATTTTCAACACGAGGGAGAGGGTAAGTGTCTGTTTTGGTTATCTGATTAACACGTCTGTAGTCGATGCAAAGCCGCTGTGACCCACCTGGCTTAGGGACTAAAGTGACAGGAGAACTCCACTCACTCTGACAGGGCTCAATCATCTTGTGGTCCAACAGGTAGCCAAGCTCCTTCTGGATGAAAGGAACTTTCACTGGGTTCACACGGTAAGGAGGCAGTTTAATTGGCTTTGCGTCTCCAACATCGACATCATGCATCAACACAGTGGTTCTTCCTGGAGTGGCACGGAACACTTGCGGGTACTCCTGCAGTAATGCCGAAAACTCCTGCCTTTCCTCGGGAGGTAGATGAGAAAGCTTAGTCTGGAGATCATTCATGATATCAGGATTCTTCCCCTAAACTATCACTCAGGCTCATACTGCATGGGAGAGCTTCACTTGCAGACTCGGGTGGAACAGCTACAGTGCAGACTGGGTTATTTTCGTCCCGCCTGTGATATAACTTTAGCATGTTGATGTGACAAAGTTGCTTGTTCTTTCTACGATCTGGTGTGGCGATGACATATTTGACATCAATGAGTTTCTTCTCCACGAAATAAGGACCACTAAACTTAGCTTGAAGAGGTTGCCCATGCACTGGTAAAAGAATCAAAACCTGATCTCCTGGTTGAAAGTGGCGTAACCTGGACTTCTTATCATACCAAGTCTTTATCTTCTCCTGAGCAGCTCCTAAATTCTCTCTCACCAGCTGTAAAGCAGTGGACAGCCGTTCTTTGAACTTCATCACATACTCCAGCAGGTTGACGTCATCTTCCTCCGACAGCCAGCATTCCTTGAGTAGCTTAAGGGGTCCTTTTACTTCATGGCCAAACAGTAGTTCAAAGGGTGAGAAGCCCAGCGATTCATTTGGAGATTCTCTTGCGGCAAATACAACGAATGAAAGACCTTTATCCCAGTCTTTCTGATGTTCCAAACAGTATTTCCTGAGCATCGATTGGAGTGTTTGATGATATCTCTCCAACGCTCCTTGGATCTGGGGATGGTAAGCTGAAGACATGATCTGGGTGATGCCCAACTCTTTCAGAGACTGCTTGAAAACATTTGACATGAAATTACTTCCCCGGTCTGACTGTACCTCCTTGGGCAGACCAAACTTGGTAAAGAACCCTAGCATTTCCTTAACAACGTTCTTTGCTGAGATATTTCTAAGTGGAATGGCTTCAGGATAACGAGTAGCCATATCAATCAGGGTCAACACATAAGAAAATCCTGAAGAAGTCTTAGGAAGAGGGCCCACAATATCCACCAACACACGGGTGAAAGGCGCCTCAAAAGGAGGAATGGGAACTAGAGGTGCAACCTTTTCGGTCTGATTACACTTCCCCACAACCTGACAGGTGTGACAAGACTTACAATACCAGGAAACATCTCTGAAGATACCTGGCCAGTAGAAGTGTTTCAAAATGTATGCCACAGTCTTCCTCCCTCCAAGGTGTCCTGCCAAACTGGAATCATGAGCCACTCTAATGATATCCTGCCTACAAACACGAGGGATGACAACTTGATGTACAACCACCCATTCACAGTTGGCTGATGCTGTTGAGGGTCTCCACTTTCTCATAAGTACTCCTGACTTTATAAAATAACAAGTAGAAGCACCAGCTGACTCTTCCTCACTGCAAGCAGAGTTAGCTAGACCTTTGAACTCAGGGTCAGCAACCTGCAACTCAACCAACTCTTGACGAGACAAATTATCAACACTACGGGGTACTGCCTCATCTGGTGAGTGGTCCAAATTAGCAAGAAAAGTGTCAGCTAGGATAAAATCATCATCATCATTATCCTCTAAGTCACCAGTAACCACAGACTTAGCCCTAGTGACAGCACATGCAGAGAACACATCAGGGACACCACAATCTGGGGTCGCAGTCACTGGTTCACCAGACAACTGAGGAGCTGGACACACTTGACTTCCACCAATATCATTTCCAAGTAAGAAAGTTACACCTGACATTGGGAGTGTCTCAACCAACCCAACCATAACGGAACCATTAACAAAACCAGACTCTAAATTCACTCTGCACAGAGGGACAGAGAAGTAATTATTCCCTACACCTTGTAAGATTAAAGTTTCATCAGAGGAATTAACATTAGAGCCTAGAACGCTGGTCAGCATAAGGGATTGGCAAGCACCTGTATCACAATATATTTTAACTGATTTCCTGTCATTACTGTCCAGAGGACTGACAAAACCCTCAGACAGGAAATTAGCACATGAACTCTTGAGAGTGTCACCCACGTTACTGCTCAAAAGAGGAACTTCATCATGAGAATTTAATTTACCCCTCAAAGCAGGTTCAGTTAACTCGGTTAAAGAATTCTGGGAACTCTCAAGGGTGGACAATAGACCAATTGACTGAATATTTAAAGACTCCTTTTTGTTCACATCACGCTGTCTCCTGAAACATTTCTCCGTAGTATGACCAGGCTTACTACAATAAGTACATTTACTTTTCTGAAATCTAGAGGTGGAGCTGGTATTTACTTCCTGAGAAACATCATCTTTATTCTCTTTCCTGTTACCTGTACTCTGAATAGAGGCAACGTACTTACTCTCAGCTTTCCTTTATTCTTTAGAATATCTCTTGTGAGTGAGAACATATTCATCAGCTAAACTGCAGCATCAGACAAATTATCTATTCTTTTCTCATCAAGATATAGGCTTACATCTTTATTAATACACCTTTTCAAGTCCTCAAGCATAATCATCTGCTTAAATTTATTAAAATCAGAATTTACATTCTTAGAATTTAACCACTGCTCTAACAGATCTTCTTTGATTTTTGCACACTCAACATGGGATTGCTTATCTTGCTTATAAGTTGTCCTAAATTTTACTCTATAGGTTCAAGAACAAACTCATAGGCCTTAAGAATCAAGCTCTTAACTACATCATAACTATCAGATTGATCCTGAGGCAAAGATGCATAAGTTACTTGAGCTTTACCGGTGAGAACACTCTGTAGGAGTACTGACCAGTACTTTTTGGGCCAATTAAAACCTGTAGCTACACTCTCAAACAACTAAAAATACTTTGTTAAATCAGATTCATTAAAAGGAGGGACAAGTTTAATATTTTTAGCCACATCAAAATCATCAGAGCTAGATGATCCAGTTCCACCTTGCTTCATGCGATACTCATGGTCTGCCTGAATCCTAGCAATTTCAATTTGTGCCTGTGACTCCTGAATACGAGCCTGAGACTCAGCCTCCTTAGCACGAGCCTCCTGCAGGGCTAGCTGTAACTTAGCTATTTCAATCAACGTTTCCTCATCTGGAGGAGTTACATTAAACAAGCATTTATTAATCATGTCAACAATTTGATCTTTAGAATGATGAGAGCGAACAGCAATTCCCAATTGTTGAGCAACAAGCTTAAGTTCATTCTTTGTTCTGTTTTCTACATCACACACTATTTGCACATTTGACAAAAAATCTTTGGCTTCATCAAGAATAGTAATAGTAGACATCATGAATAAATCACAGTCACAAAATATCAAGCAATATCCTTATGATAATATCCTGAATATCCTGATAAGAGGTCGCCAAGTTTATGATACAGAACAGAGAGAGAGAATGAACACTTCAAGTGAGAATACTAAAATCACTACTGTCCCGCAAAGTTCCAGGTTCAAAACAAAAGAGTTAGGTAAAATTACAAGTTAAAATTTAATGCTCAAACTAACAACTAAACATTCAGGACTCATAAGGATAATGTAATTGCAAAACAAGTTACATATAAGGTTAACTGCAATAGCCTCTATTAACATGAATTTAGCAAGAGCAAATTTATCTAAGTCAGCCCTGATAAATGAGAAAACCGGATTATGCTCAGTTAAAGCAAGATATATTATTACAGATACAAAATATTATTAATATTGGCTGACATTAAAAACTCTACATGAATCACAAAAACCTTACCAGGTCCACGAACCAACACCCTAGGCCATACAGTACAAGAAAAATGGAAACAACACTTATACTCAAATTATACAGCAGCTAGATGGTTGGAGACTTCCCGAGCACTCACAAAGATAATACACTATAAAGGGGAGGACAGAGATGTGACCTAAATGAGGAGTAGATCTAAGTGGCAATTAATGCAGAGACTGAGCTCATCATATAGGGGCCGGCAGAGCTTCATACAACTTGTAAGAAGGACGCGCAAATGACGCCATAGGGGACGAAGAGTTGACACTCCTGCTCTGAACAACAGAAAGAACAACTTACTCTACTATAAGGGGGAGAAGGGGGGAGTGAGGTAGAACACGCAAGCCTGGTCACTATGGAAGCAACAAGGCGAATCGTGATCAAACATGCAGCATACTGTACGTTAGAATTATACAAAGGATGATGAAATCATAGGCTATGTAACACCTCCCCACAAAAAAAAAGAAATTTACAAAGGAAATTTCTTATTACTCTAAATCAATCTGTCTAAAGTCTAGATAAGCAATCTGCTATAACATTTTCTTTCCCCTTGACATCTTGTATGTCAAATGAATACTCCTGAAGAAATAGACTCCATCTTGTCAATCTCTGATTTTTATCTTTAAACTTACTAAGGAATTTCAGTGGGTTATGATCGGTATAAATGACTATGGGGTCAAAACCAGAACACAAATAAAATGAAAAATGCTGTAAACCCAAAATCAAGGCCAAAAGCTCTTTCTCAATAGTTGAGTAGTTCTTTTGAGGTGGAGTGAACTTCTTACTGTAATAAGATACAGGGTGTTCAATACCCTGATCATCCTCTTGCAGCAAAACAGCCCCAGCTCCTGTATGACTTGCGTCTACAGCCATCTTAAAAGGCTTAGCAAAATTTGGAGTAGCGAGCACTGTCTGACTTAATAGGATAGCCTTAAGTTTACTGAAAGAGGATTCACAGTTATCGATCCAGACAGATTTAACTCCATTTTTCAGTAGGTCTGTAAGTGGTGATACAAGAACTGAAAAGTTAAGAACAAATCTCCTGTAATAACCTACCATTCCCAAAAATCTTTGTAGCTCTTTCCTGCTTTTAGGTCTGGGAAGATCACTTATAACCTGAACCTTAGCTCCTGGTGGTGCAACGTGTCCATCACCAATTACGTACCCAAGGTACTGAACTTTAGCTTGACCAAACTCACACTTTGATAAATTAGCTACAAGATTAGCCTGAACCAAATGCTCAAGAAATTTACTGACATAGCATAGCTGATCTTTCCAGTTGTCACTGAAGATTAATACATCATCAATATAAACAACACACCCTGCCAAACCCTCTGTTACAACATTCATGAGCTTCTGAAAAGTGGCTGGTGCATTCTTCATACCATATGGCATTACAGAACATGCAAAAGTCTCTCCTAGTGTTACAAAACATGAGATCTCCCTAGCACGTTCAGTCATAGGTACTTGCCAGTATCCCTTTAACAAATCAAACTTACTTATGTACCTAGCCTTTCCGATCTTGTCTATGCAATTTTCCACACGAGGGAGAGGGTAAGTGTCTGTTTTGGTTATCTGATTAACACGTCTGTAGTCGATGCAAAGCCGCTGTGACCCACCTGGCTTAGGGACTAAAGTGACAGGAGAACTCCACTCACTCTGACAGGGCTCAATCATCTTGTGGTCCAACAGGTAGCCAAGCTCCTTCTGGATGAAAGGAACTTTCACTGGGTTCACACGGTAAGGAGGCAGTTTAATTGGCTTTGCGTCTCCAACATCGACATCATGCATCAACACAGTGGTTCTTCCTGGAGTGGCACGGAACACTTGCGGGTACTCCTGCAGTAATGCCGAAAACTCCTGCCTTTCCTCGGGAGGTAGATGAGAAAGCTTAGTCTGGAGATCATTCATGATATCAGGATTCTTCCCCAAACTATCACTCAGGCTCATACTGCATGGGAGAGCTTCACTTGCAGACTCGGGTGGAACAGCTACAGTGCAGACTGGGTTATTTTCGTCCCGCCTGTGATATAACTTTAGCATGTTGATGTGACAAAGTTGCTTGTTCTTTCTACGATCTGGTGTGGCGATGACATTTTTGAAATCAATGAGTTTCTTCTCCACGAAATAAGGACCACTAAACTTAGCTTGAAGAGGTTGCCCATGCACTGGTAAAAGAATCAAAACCTGATCTCCTGGTTGAAAGTGGCGTAACCTGGACTTCTTATCATACCAAGTCTTCATCTTCTCCTGAGCAGCTCCTAAATTCTCTCTCACCAGCTGTAAAGCAGTGGACAGCCATTCTTTGAACTTCATCACATACTCCAGCAGGTTGACGTCATCTTCCTCCGACAGCCAGCATTCCTTGAGTAGCTTAAGGGGTCCTTTTACTTCATGGCCAAACAGTAGTTCAAAGGGTGAGAAGCCCAGCGATTCATTTGGAGATTCTCTTGCGGCAAATACAACGAATGAAAGACCTTTATCCCAGTCTTTCTGATGTTCCAAACAGTATTTCCTGAGCATCGATTGGAGTGTTTGATGATATCTCTCCAACGCTCCTTGGATCTGGGGATGGTAAGCTGAAGACATGATCTGGGTGATGCCCAACTCTTTCAGAGACTGCTTGAAAACATTTGACATGAAATTACTTCCCCGGTCTGACTGTACCTCCTTGGGCAGACCAAACTTGGTGAAGAACCCTAGCATTTCCTTAATCACGTTCTTTGCTGAGATATTTCTAAGTGGAATGGCTTCAGGATAACGAGTAGCCATATCAATCAGGGTCAACACATAAGAAAATCCTGAAGAAGTCTTAGGAAGAGGGCCCACAATATCCACCAACACACGGGTGAAAGGCGCCTCAAAAGGAGGAATGGGAACTAGAGGTGCAACCTTTTCGGTCTGATTACACTTCCCCACAACTTGACAGGTGTGACAAGACTTACAATACCAGGAAACATCTCTGAAGATACCTGGCCAGTATAAGTGTTTCAAAATGCATGCCACAGTCTTCCTCCCTCCAAGGTGTCCTGCCAAACTGGAATCATGAGCCACTCTAATGATATCCTGCCTACAAACACGAGGGATGACAACTTGATGTACAACCACCCATTCACAGTTGGCTGATGCTGTTGAGGGTCTCCACTTTCTCATAAGTACTCCTGACTTTATAAAATAACAAGTAGAAGCACCAGCTGACTCTTCCTCACTGCAAGCAGAGTTAGCTAGACCTTTGAACTCAGGGTCAGCAACCTGCAACTCAACCAACTCTTGACGAGACAAATTATCAACACTACGGGGTACTGCCTCATCTGGTGAGTGGTCCAAATTAGCAAGAAAAGTGTCAGCTAGGATAAAATCATCATCATCATTATCCTCTAAGTCACCAGTAACCTTAGACTTAGCCCTAGTGACAGCACATGCAGAGAACACATCAGGGACACCACAATCTGGGGTCGCAGTCACTGGTTCACCAGAGAACTGAGGAGCTAGACACACTTGACTTCCACCAATATCATTTCCAAGTAAGAAAGTTACACCTGACATTGGGAGTGTCTCAACCAACCCAACCATAACGGAACCATTAACAAAACCAGACTCTAAATTCACTCTGCACAGAGGGACAGAGAAGTAATTATTCCCTACACCTTGTAAGATTAAAGTTTCATCAGAGGAATTAACATTAGAGCCTAGAACGCTGGTCAGCATAAGGGATTGGCAAGCACCTGTATCACAATATATTTTAACTGATTTCCTGTCATTACTGTCCAGAGGACTGACAAAACCCTCAGACAGGAAATTAGCACATGAACTCTTGAGAGTGTCACCCACGTTACTGCTCAAAAGAGGAACTTCATCATGAGAATTTAATTTACCCCTCAAAGCAGGTTCAGTTAACTCGGTTAAAGAATTCTGGGAACTCTCAAGGGTGGACAATAGACCAATTGACTGAATATTTAAAGACTCCTTTTTGTTCACATCACGCTGTCTCCTGAAACATTTCTCCGTAGTATGACCAAGCTTACTACAATAAGTACATTTACTTTTCTGAAATCTAGAGGTGGAGCTGTTATTTACTTCCTGAGAAACATCATCTTTATTCTCTTTCCTGTTACCTGTACTCTGAATAGAGGCAACCTACTTACTCTCAGCTTTCCTTTATTCTTTAGAATATCTCTTGTGAGTGAGAACATATTCATCAGCTAAACTGCAGCATCAGACAAATTATCTATTCTTTTCTCATCAAGATATAGGCTTACATCTTTATTAATACACCTTTTCAAGTCCTCAAGCATAATCATCTGCTTAAATTTATTAAAATCAGAATTTACATTCTTAGAATTTAACCACTGCTCTAACAGATCTTCTTTGATTTTTGCACACTCAACATGGGATTGCTTATCTTGCTTATAAGTTGTCCTAAATTTTACTCTATAGGCTTCAAGAACAAACTCATAGGCCTTAAGAATCAAGCTCTTAACTACATCATAACTATCAGATTGATCCTGAGGCAAAGATGCATAAGTTACTTGAGCTTTACCGGTGAGAACACTCTGTAGGAGTACTGGCCAGTACTTTTTGGGCCAATTAAAACCTGTAGCTACACTCTCAAACAACTAAAAATACTTTGTTAAATCAGATTCATTAAAAGGAGGGACAAGTTTAATATTTTTAGCCACATCAAAATCATCAGAGCTAGATGATCCAGTTCCACCTTGCTTCATGCGATACTCATGGTCTGCCTGAATCCTAGCAATTTCAATTTGTGCCTGTGCCTCCTGAATACGAGCCTGAGACTCAGCCTCCTTAGCACGAGCCTCCTGCAGGGCTAGCTGTAACTTAGCTATTTCAATCTACGTTTCCTCATCTGGAGGAGTTACATTAAACAAGCTTTTATTAATCATGTCAACAATTTGATCTTTAGAATGATGAGAGCGAACAGCAATTCCCAATTGTTGAGCAACAAGCTTAAGTTCATTCTTTGTTCCGTTTTCTACATCACACACTGTTTTCACATTTGACAAAAAATCTTTGGCTTCATCAAGAATAGTAATAGTAGACATCATGAATAAATCACAGTCACAAAATATCAAGCAATATCCTTATGATAATATCCTGAATATCCTGATAAGAGGTCGCCAAGTTTATGATACAGAACAGAGAGAGAGAATGAACACTTCAAGTGAGAATACTAAAATCACTACTGTCCCGCAAAGTTCCAGGTTCAAAACAAAAGAGTTAGGTAAAATTACAAGTTAAAATTTAATGCTCAAACTAACAAATAACATTCAGGACTCATAAGGATAATGTAATTGCAAAACAAGTTACATATAAGGTTAACTGCAATAGCCTCTATTAACATGAATTTAGCAAGAGCAAATTTATCTAAGTCAGCCCTGATAAATGAGAAAACCGGATTATGCTCAGTTAAAGCAAGATATATTATTACAGATACAAAATATTATTAATATTGGCTGACATTAAAAACTTTACATGAATCACAAAAACCTTACCAGGTCCACGAACCAACACCCTAGGCCATACAGTACAAGAAAAATGGAAACAACACTTATACTCAAATTATACAGCAGCTAGATGGTTGGAGACTTCCCGAGCACTCACAAAGATAATACACTATAAAGGGGAGGACAGACATGTGACCTAAATGAGGAGTAGATCTAAGTGGCAATTAATGCAGAGACTGAGCTCATTATATAGGGGCCGGCAGAGCTTGATACAACTTGTAAGAAGGACGCGCAAATGAAGCCATTGGGGACAAAGAGTTGACAATCCTGCTCTGAACAACAGAAAGAACGACTTACTCTACTATAAGGGGGAGAAGGGGGGAGTGAGGTAGAAGACGCAAGCCTGGTCACTATGGAAGCAACAAGGCGAATCGTGATCAAAAATGCAGCATAGTGTACGTTAGAATTATACAAAGGATGATGAAATCATTGGCTATGTAACACCTCCCCACAAAAAAAAAGAAATTTACAAAGGAAATTTCTTATTACTCTAAATCAATCTGTCTAAAGACTAGATAAGCAATCTGCAATAACATTTTCTTTCCCCTTGACATCTTGTATGTCAAATGAATACTCCTGAAGAAGTAGACTCCATCTTGTCAATCTCTGATTTTTATCTTTAAACTTACTAAGGAATTTCAGTGGGTTATGATCGGTATAAATAACTATGGGGTCAAAACCAGAACACAAATAAAATGAAAAATGCTGTAAACCCAAAATCAAGGCCAAAAGCTCTTTCTCAATAGTTGAGTAGTTCTTTTGAGGTGGAGTGAACTTCTTACTGTAATAAGATACAGGGTGTTCAATACCCTGATCATCCTCTTGCAGCAAAACAGCCCCAGCTCCTGTATCACTTGCGTCTACAGCCATCTTAAAAGGCTTAGCAAAATTTGGAGTAGCGAGCACTGTCTGACTTAATAGGATAGCTTTAAGTTTACTGAAAGAGGATTCACAGTTATCGATCCACACAGATTTAACTCCATTTTTCAGTAGGTCTGTAAGTGGTGATGCAAGAACTGAAAAGTTAAGAACAAATCTCCTGTAATAACCTACCATTCCCAAAAATCTTTGTAGCTCTTTCCTGCTTTTAGGTCTGGGAAGATCACTTATAACCTGAACCTTAGCTCCTGGTGGTGCAACGTGTCCATCACCAATTACGTACCCAAGGTACTGAACTTTAGCTTGACCAAACTCACACTTTGATAAATTAGCTACAAGATTAGCCTGAACCAAATGCTCAAGAAATTTACTGACATAGCATAGCTGATCTTTCCAGTTGTCACTGAAGATTAATACATCATCAATATAAACAACACACCCTGCCAAACCCTCTGTTACAACATTCATGAGCTTCTGAAAAGTGGCTGATGCATTCTTCATACCATATGGCATTACAGAACATGCAAAAGTCTTTCCTAGTGTTACAAAACATGAGATCTCCCTAGCACGTTCAGTCATAGGTACTTGCCAGTATCCATTTAACAAATCAAACTTACTTATGTACCTAACCTTTCCGATCTTGTCTATGCAATCTTCCACACGAGGGAGAGGGTAAGTGTCTGTTTTGGTTATCTGATTAACACGTCTGTAGTCGATGCAAAGCCGCTGTGACCCACCTGGCTTAGGGACTAAAGTGACAGGAGAACTCCACTCACTCTGACAGGGCTCAATCATCTTGTGGTCCAACAGGTAGCCAAGCTCCTTCTGAATGAAAGGAACTTTCACTGGGTTCACACGGTAAGGAGGCAGTTTAATTGGCTTTGCGTCTCCAACATCTACATCATGCATCAACACAGTGGTTCTTCCTGGAGTGGCACGGAACACTTGCGGGTACTCTTGCAGTAATGCCGAAAACTCCTGCCTTTCCTCGGGAGGTAGATGAGAAAGCTTAGTCTGGAGATCATTCATGATATCAGGATTCTTCCCCAAACTATCATTCAGGCTCATACTGCATGGGAGAGCTTCACTTGCAGACTCGGGTGGAACAGCTACAGTGCAGACTGGGTTATTTTCGTCCCGCCTGTGATTTAACTTTAGCATGTTGATGTGGCAAAGTTGCTTGTTCTTTCTACGATCTGGTGTGGCGATGACATAGTTGACATCAATGAGTTTCTTCTCCACGAAATAAGGACCACTAAACTTGGCTTGAAGAGGTTGCCCATGCACCGGAAGCAGAATCAAAACCTGATCTCCTGGCTGAAAGTGGCGTAACCTGGACTTCTTATCATACCAAGTCTTCATCTTCTCCTGAGCAGCTCCTAAATTCTCTCTCGCCAGCTGTAAAGCAGTGGACAGTCGTTCTTTGAACTTCATCACATACTCCAGCAGGTTGACGTCATCTTCCTCCGACAGCCAGCATTCCTTGAGTAGCTTAAGGGGGTCCTCTTACTTCATGGTCAAACAGTAGTTCAAAGGGTGAGAAGCCCAGCGATTCATTTGGAGATTCTCTTGCGGCAAATACAACGAATGGAAGACCTTTATCCCAGTCTTTCTAATGTTCCAAACAGTATTTCTGAGCATCGATTTGAGTGTTTGATGATATCTCTCCAACGCTCCTTGGATCTGGGGATGGTAAGCTGAAGACATGATCTGGGTGATGCCCAACTCTTTCAGAGACTGCTTGAAAACATTTGACATGAAATTACTTCCCCGGTCTGACTGTACCTCCTTGGGCAGACCAAACTTGGTGAAGAACCCTAGCATTTCCTTAACAACGTTCTTTGCTGAGATATTTCTAAGTGGAATGGCTTCAGGATAACGAGTAGCCATATCAATCAGGGTCAACACATAAGAAAATCCTGAAGAAGTCTTAGGAAGAGGGTCCACAATATCCACCAACACACGGGTGAAAGGCGCCTCAAAAGGAGGAATGGGAACTAGAGGTGCAACCTTTTCGGTCTGATTACACTTCCCCACAACTTGACAGGTGTGACAAGACTTACAATACCAGGAAACATCTCTGAAGATACCTGGCCAGTAGAAGTGTTTCAAAATGCATGCCACAGTCTTCCTCCCTCCAAGGTGTCCTGCCAAACTGGAATCATGAGCCACTCTAATGATATCCTGCCTACAAACACGAGGGATGACAACTTGATGTACAACCACCCATTCACAGTCGGCTGATGCTATTGGGGGTCTCCACTTTCTCATAAGTACTCCTGACTTTATATAGTAACAAGTAGAAGCACCAGCTGACTCTTCCTCACTGCAAGCAGAGTTAGCTAGACCTTTGAACTCAGGGTCAGCAACCTGCAACTCAACCAACTCTTGATGAGACAAATTATCAACACTTCGGGGTACTGCCTCATCTGGTGAGTGGTCCAAATTAGCAAGAAAAGTGTCAGCTAGGATAAAATCATCATCATCATTATCCTCTAAGTCACCAGTAACCTTAGACTTAGCCCTAGTGACAGCACATGCAGAGAACACATCAGGAACACCACAATCCGGGGTCGCAGTCACTGGTTCACTTGACAACTGAGGAGCTGGACACACTTGACTTCCACCAATATCATTTCCAAGTAAGAAAGTTACACCTGACATTGGGAGTGTCTCAACCAACCCAACCATAACGGAACCATTAACAAAACCAGACTCTAAATTCACTCTGCACAGAGGGACAGAGAAGTAATTATTCCCTACACCTTGTAAGATTAAAGTTTCATCAGAGGAATTAACATTAGAGCCTAGAACACTGGTCAGCATAAGGGATTGGCAAGCACCTGTATCACAATATATTTTAACTGATTTCCTGTCATTACTGTCCATAGGACTCACAAAACCATCAGACAGAAAATTAGCACATGAACTCTTGAGAGTGTCACCCACGTTACTGCTCAAAAGAGGAGCTTCATCATGAGAATTTAATTTACCCCTCAAAGCAGGTTCAGTTAACTCGGTTAAAGAATTCTGGGAACTCTCAAGGGTGGACACTAGACCAATTGACCGAATATTTAAAGACTCCTTTTTGTTCACATCACACTGTCTCCTGAAACATTTCTCCGTAATATGACCAAGCTTACTACAATAAGTAAATTTACTTTTCTGAAATCTAGAGGTGGAGCTGGTATTTACTTCCTGAGAAACATCATCTTTATTCTCTTTCCTGTTACCTGTACTCTGAGTAGAGGCAACGTACTTACTCTCAGCTTTCCTTTTTTCTTTAGAATATCTCTTGTGAGTGAGAACATATTCATCAGCTAAAACTGCAGCATCAGACAAATTATCTATTCTTTTCTCATCAAGATATAGGCTTACATCTTTATTAATACACCTTTTGAAGTCCTCCAGCAAAATCATCTGCTTAAATTTATCAAAATCAGAATTTCCATTCTTAGAATTTAACCACTGCTCTAACAGATCTTCTTTGATTTTTGCATACTCAACATGGGATTGGTTATCTTGCTTATAAGTTGTCCTAAATTTTACTCTATAGGCTTCAGGAACAAGCTCATAGGCCTTAAGAATCAAGCTCTTAACTACATGGTAACTATCAGATTGATCCTGAGGCAAAGATGCATAAGTTACTTGAGCTTTACCGGTGAGAACACTCTGTAGTAGCACTGGTCAGTTCTTTTTGGGCCAATTAAAACCTGTAGCTACACTCTCAAACAACTAAAAGTACTTTGTTAAATCAGATTCATTAAAAGGAGGGACAAGTTTAACATTTTTAGCCACATCAAAATCATCAGAGCTAGATGATCCAGTTCCACCTTGCTTCATGCGATACTCATGGTCTGCCTGAATCCTAGCAATTTCAATTTGTGCCTGTGCCTCCTGAATACGAGCCTGAGACTCAGCCTCCTTAGCACGAGCCTCCTGCAGGGCTAGCTGTAACTTAGCTATTTCAATCTACGTTTCCTCATCTGGAGGAGTTACATTAAACAAGCTTTTATTAATCATGTCAACAATTTGATCTTTAGAATGATGAGAGCGAACAGCAATTCCCAATTGTTGAGCAACAAGCTTAAGTTCATTCTTTGTTCTGTTCTCTACATCACACACTGTTTGCACATTTGACAAAAAATCTTTGGCTTCATCAAGAGTAGTAATAGTAGACATCATGAATAAATCACAGTCACAAAATATCAAGCAATATCCTTATGATAATATCCTGAATATCCTGATAAGAGGTCGCCAAATTTATGTTACGGAACAGAGAGAGAGAATAAACACTTCAAGTGAGAATACTAAAATCACTACTGTCCCGCAAAGTTCCAGGTTCAAAACAAAAGAGTTAGGTAAAATTACACGTTAAAGTTTAATGCTCAAACTAACAACTAAACATTCAGGACCCATAAGGATAATGTAATGGCAAAACAGGTTACATATATGGTTAACTGCAATAGCCTCTATTAACATGAAATTAGCAAGAGCAAATTTATCTAAGTCAGCCCTGATAAATGAGAAGACTGGATAATGCTCAGTTAAAGCAAGATATATTATTACAGATACAAAATATTATTAATATTGGCTGACATTAAAAACTCTACATGAATCACAAAAACCTTACCTGGCCCACGAACCAACACCCTATGCCACACAGTACAAGAAAAATGGTAACAACACTTATACACAAATTATACAGCAGCTAGATGGTTGGAGACTTCCTGAGCACTCACAAAGACAATACACTATACAGGAGAGGACAGAGATGTGAACCAAATGAGGAGTAGATCTAAGTGGCAATTAATGCAGAGACTGAGCTCATTATATAGGGGCCGGAAGAACTTGTAAGAAGGACGTGCAAATGAAGCTATAGGGGACAAAGAGTTGACAATCCTGCTCTGAACAACAGAAAGAACGACTTGCTCTACTATAAGGGGGAGAAGGGGGGAGTGAGGTAGAACACGCAAGCCTGGTCACTATGGAAGCCACGAGACGAATCGTGATCAAACATGCAGCATACTGTACGTTAGAATTATACAAAGCATGATGAAATCATAGGCTATGTAACAATATATATATATATATATATATGTATATATATATATATATATATATATATATATATATATATATATATATATAATCCCTATAACGCCTGAATTATGATAAGATTAGAAAAAAAAATTATTCTTGCTTTTTTCTTTTTGTCAGTGCAGAAATTAAGCCGTAATTTCATTCAGTTTTGAGGAATATATATTATACAAAGTTTTATTGAAACGTAACAAAATCGTCACGGTCGTGTTTTACGAAATAAAATACCTGTATATATATATAGACTCTGATGTTTGTCGTGTACTCTGCTAGGCATAATAAATTGCAGAAAAATACCAACACAATTAACACAATGTTTTTTTCCACAAAAAAATACAATACAAAATCAAGTTACCAACTGGTTATTTGAGTATGTATCAAACATGACATTCAAGAACTTGCTTCATAAAATACAAAATAAAATAGTTTTCTTTATTACAAAAGTATTTTTTGTGTGGGTGAGCAAGCATTCACCATAAAGGAAATGTAGCCTATACTGAAGTTCTCTCTCTCTCTCTCTCTCTCTCTCTCTCTCTCTCTCTCTCTCTCTCTCTCTCTCTCTCTCTCTCTCCTGCCTGGCTCTAACTGGTTCTATTGGATATGGTGCTACCCATCTGATGCTGTTTGCTTACCTTGCTTACATTTGCTTGTCCTCTCTCCCTCTATCTGTTTGTCTGTCTTTCTGTCTGTCTGGCTCTAACTGGCTCTATTGGATGTGGTGCTGCCTAACTGATGTTGGTTGCTTGCCTTGCTTAGATTTGCTCTCTCTCTCTCTCTCTCTCTCTCTCTCAGGAGGTTTTATTATTTTTTGCTCTCCTCTTCAGTCATTTACTCGTATTTACCTTCTCGTCTTTCAAATTCTCTCTCTCTCTCTCTCTCTCTCTCCTGCCTGGCTCTAACTGGCTCTAACGGATGTGGTGCTGCCCAAGTGATGCTGCTTGCTTGCATTTCTTAGATTTGCTTGTTCTCTCTCCCTCTATCTGTCTGTCCGTCTGTCTCTCTCTCTCTCTCTCTCTCTCTCTCTCTCTCTCTCTCTCTCTCCTGCCTGGCTCTGACTCTACTGGATGTGGTGCTGCCTGACTGATGCTGCTTGCTTGCCTTGCTTAGATTTGCTTGTTCTCTCTCTCTCTCTCTCTCTCTCTCTCTCTCTCTCTCTCTCTCTCTCTCTCTCTCTCTCTCTCTTTCTCTCTCTCTCTCTCTCTCAGGAGGTTTTATTGTTTTTTTTTCCTCTCTTCTGCAGTTATTTACTCGTATTTACCTTCTCGTCTTTCAAATTCTCTCTCTCTCTCTCTCTCACTCCTGCCTGGCTCTAACTGGCTCTATTCGATGTGGTGCTGCCTAACTGATGGTGCTTGCTTGCCTTGCTTAGATTTGCTGGTTCTCTCTCTCTTTCTCTCTCTCTCTCTCTCTCTCTCTCTCTCTCTCTCTCTCTCTCAATCAATCAATCAATCAATCTATCTATCTCTATCTCTAACTATCAGATGAAAAAAAAAAAACTCCCAAAATACTCAACAGGATGATTGACTTGTGGCAGGTTCAATGTTACCTCGCCGTTCAAGTGTGTCCAAAGCACTATTTGTACCATCCACTAGAAAGACGAGGTGTACAAAATCGTTACATAGGAATAATCGCCGTGAAATGTGTGTATTTCATGTGTATTATGCCTGTTTTTCACACCTATACAATCAGCAGTGACTTATCTACAAGTTCTAATTTTACTAAGCATAGCACTCACCTATGAAAGTACATAAACAAGTGAAAAAAACAGTAAAGTTGCTGCACACCACACCACCTGACTCTCTGTAAACACTGAGGCAAATATGCAAGATACCGCCAACGAGTGGTGTTGCCAACCCCTACCCTGTGCTCAGTACAACATGCTATACGTATGTTAGAGCCTTGTCAATAAACATTCTAGAGCATACATTTCACTTCCCACCAACATAAGTCGAATGTTTACTAATCAATCTCTACATGTTATACCATCATTGGAAGGAGAATTTTATTAGCTTTCGAATGCCGGAGGTTGCAGTTTGATACGAGGTATGGTGTTCGAGCAATAAGAGAAAATATAAAACCCATTTCCGACAGACAACAGATTTTTCTATTCGGGGAGCTCTAGTGAAAAACTTCTTGTGCCAATGTCACGTTTTTATTTTATCATCCTATGCAGAATTTAATTGGCTTTCATTTGAGCCAAAACGGTGATCCTAGGCCTCATAGTTTTTGAGAAAAATGCAAAAAATTACGGAGCACCCATGCTGTGTCATGACTGTAGGGCAGTTTCCTGCCTTCCTCTAAGCTACTGCACGTATTTCACCAATTCTTTGCACACTAGATATGCACATTATATTCACATGATTCACTGTCACTATTATTATAGCTGAATACTCACATTTGGTGCAGGGTAGAGGCATTGTAGTTGATTAGAAACAGTAGCACAATCTTTGTTGGGGCAATGGCTGATAACGACCAGGATTGCTTCACAAACACCAAATTTCCTATTGCAAACACCAAATCTGATCACAACAGTGTCCAAACACTATACACAAGCACTACTGGTATAGTGAAATGTGTTTCACGGCTGGGATGGGGGTAAGAGTGGAAATTTAAAGGGACAGAGCCACACAGTACCTTCCCCAGTCACAGCTCATTTGGTACTGAATAACCTGTCTGCTCTCTTGCTGGCATCGGGACCCACAGTTGCCAAGTCATTACTTTTGACAAGGTGCAGAGAAGCTATGACGCCTCCAAAAATGATGCTGATTGGCCGAAAACTTTTACTCTGACGGAAGTTTTTATGCTTTAATAACACCAAAAGTATCAGTGAGTATAGTTGCAGCCACACCCATATGACGACAAACGCGTCATCATGTGCAAAAGGGTTATATTTTCATAATGTACACAAAAAAAAAAAAAATCCCTTTTGGTAGATCTAGTGACATAGGCTACAGCTTTATCCTTTAAGAATGTCTTTGTAACTTGTTTCAGTAACTTATTTCCGTGTTTCCTTTAACACCGTAAACCTAACCATCAAAATAACACTAACCTCCACAACCTCCAGCCTGCCAACTCTATCACTGGTTTATCACACAAGCATTACCATCCATCTGTAAACTATAATGACAAGAGGCATCAAATAAATTCATGCCAAGGCCAACACAGATCATTCATTTCAGTATCCTTTTAAATCAAATGTGTTTTGTTCACCACCATCCCATGTCATTATAATTTCCATGTCAGAGTTTCAGTGACGGTTTGTGTTTGCACTGTATCAAACACTCAGTTAACACACAAGCAGTTCAAGCACAAAATAACGTAACTTTAGCAGAGAATATAGTACAACCCAATCTGACCCAACAGCAACAATTAACTGAGGCTGGTGTGCCCAAGGTGTGTGTCAGTGACTAACCACAATATACAACCTGACATTTTTACTGACACTTACTAAAATCGCTCAAAGCACCACCTACTGATCATCCAATAATCCTAAAAATACACATAAACTGTATCACTTATACTTATTCGGAAACACGTTTGACAGAAATGGTCTATGAGACGAATCTACCTAAGCGTCATTTTTGGAATGGTTGGTAGCCCTGATAAATAGCCCCTACAGCAGACAAAAGAAGATTAAGCTGAATTTTCTTAGTTTTTATTATATGTATAATATCTTTTCCAGTGAAACTTCCCCTCTGAGGGGGGTCACCTTGACGTGGTGGCGGGGCTTGAAGCGTGGTTGGTGGTGCCACCTACCTTGGAGGCATCCCTACCTTTGAAGGGTTCGGCATATGTCAGTCACGTGGACCAAGCACCCCCTACATCACTGGTGGAGGAAGCCTGCTGGTGATGTTATTCCCTGCTCTTTTGCCATCTAGGGCGGGACTCTTGCCTCCCCATGTGTTTGCCGTGCGTGGCATCCCGTAATGCTGGGAGACGGGAGTCCTGGAGGTTGAGCGATGCTGCACGATGCGCCCTGCAGCTAGCAATACACCTCTTTGGTCCCTTATTCTGGCTAGACGGGTGGTCTGGTTGGGCCCGACCAGGTCAATCAGCTGGTCATGCGTTGGCTAGGGTCAAGTGGGCACTGGGGGGCCTGGTGGCTCCTACCGTCCTGGAGTCACCCTTGCCCAGGTCCCCTGGTGGTTACCCGCGTATACTCACCTGCTACCTCTGGGGTCGCCAGTGGTGTTATCCCTGGGATACGACCTCCCCTTGTTGGACTCCATGGTGGGTGGAGGGGTGGGAGAATGAAGTTTCTGTTGTATATTAATGGATTACTTAACTAAAAATACTGTTGACGACACCTCATCTGTTCCTGGTAATTCTGCGGAAGCATCCTGTTCAATTGCCACGTTAGAGCCTTTCCAGGCCCCAAAGGACTATCCTCCTCTGACCCAGCATTCAACTGGGAATAGGAGGAGGTCATGTTGGGTTGGTTTGGCTCCGGGGTTCAGTCCGGAAGAGAGTGAGCCTGAGACCTTCACTAAGTATCTAGTACTGAAACCCTTTGCTGGTGGTTCCATGCTGGATATAGATATTTTTGAACTGCATCGAGCCATTGTTTCTGCTTGTGGCCGTGAACCGGCAATCTCAACCCAGGGGGATGGTAGCCTACTTATTGAGGTGTCCTCTCCAGCAGAAAGCTCCCGTCTCCAGAATCTGACCTCCATATCTGGCAATAGTATGTCCTGCGTACCCCATGGCACCTTCAACCAAAGTAAGGGGGTTCTTTACTCTCGGGACCTCCTGCGGTACCCTGAGTCACAGTTATTAGAAGAACTATGCTCTTATGGTGTTGTAAAGGTTGACCGGGTACAGAAGAAGATCGATGGTATTCTGACCCCGACTCCGATGCTGTTTCTGACCTTTGACCGCTTGACGTTGCCTGCTTTCGTGAAATTTGCCTGGCTCTCTCTGCCTGTGAAGCCTCATGTTCTGAACCCAAAGCGGTGTTTTCACTGTCAGGGGTATGGACATGTTAGCAAATTTTGCTGACATGCACTGGCTGGCCTTCCTGGTGTTTGTGTCTCCTGTGGCAAAATGAGTCATACGAGTGATTGCCCAGGACCCTTTAAATGCTATCACTGTGGGGGTCCTCATGCTGTATTTTCCAAAAACTGTCCTCGCTACTGCCTTGAAAAGGAAGTTTTGAGCATTCGTGCACGTGAGAAGGTTCCCTTTCCAGAAGCAAAGAGGAGGGCTCAGACTCTCTTCTTTCAGCCTGGAATTACTTATGCTTCTGTCCTTTCTGGGGCGCCTGTACATCGTTCTGTGTCCCAGAAGTTGCCACGACCCTTTACAGTGACCACTTCCCCACTGATTTGACGGATATTGTTAACCCTGGAATTACTGATATGTGCGTGACTGATGCTCATCCACCCACTGCTCTAACTGTCTCTGCCTCCACTTCAGAGGCTGATGGTTCGCGTACTTCTTTGGTGGTGGCAGATGCACACACTGACGAGACTCATCCCCCCTTGTCCAGTATGAATAAGGCTCCTTCTGTATCCAGCAAACGTCATCGTAATTCGTCAGAGTCCTCAGAGCTTGAATGCCGGCCATCTAAGGTTTCTGTTGTCGAACCTTGTATCAACCTCTCTACTGTTCCCTCTGTCTCAGAGGCTGAGAGGTCTAGCCAAATGGAAGCTGCTGCTGTTGGTTCACCTGTAGTCAGGTCCCCACCTGGGGATGGTGTTGGAGAGACCGCTGATACGTCTGTTCTGAAAAGTACAATGTCAACCTTGCAGGGTTCTAATCCTGTCGACTCTGTTTCCACTTCTGGAGCTTCTAATGGTAGCACTGGCTGTCCCACATTACCCAAGGTGGCCTCCAAGCCTCTATCCAAACCGAATGTTATTCCACCTCAAAGGAAGAGTGTTGTAAAACTTTCCTCTTCCACGTCCTTACGTTTGCCCGCAGATGTTTGACATAAAGCGGGGGTTCCTGGTGCTGGACAGTCTCTTACCAAGGGCCTTCCTAAGCATCATTCCAAACCCGCTCACATGTCAGGAGGTGTACAGTCCCGAACTTAATCATTTTCCCCTCCACTATGGGTTCTATCATCCAGTGGAATTGTCGGGGTTTACGTGCTAACTATGAGGAACTGTGTCATCTAGTTTCTCAATTTGCTCCGCTATGCATGTGTATCCAGGAGACCATGGTTGGTGATACTGCTCCTGCTGGTCCGTCTGGCTACAATGCTTTTTATTCTGATCCTGTGCTGGGCCAAGGTCGTCATGGAGGTGCTGCTATCTTCCTTCGCCAGGATATTCCATATAGTCATCTGGATATTTCCAGTCCCTTGCAGGCAGTTGCTGTCCGGATGTTTTTACGTCGGCAGTATACAGTCTGCAGCCTTTATCTACCTCCTAGTGCAACTGTTGAAAGGGTGGATCTGGAACACCTTATTCATGGCCTTCCTTCTCCCTTTCTGTTACTAGGCGATATGAATGGTCACCATCCACTATGGGGAAACAGTGAGGTCAACCCTCGGGGTGTTATGCTGGCCTCTTTAGTGGAAGATGAGGAGTTAGGCATTTTAAACTCCAATATAATGACTTATTTCATAGCCAGACAAGAACTTTTACTGCCATTGATTTGTCCTTATGTTCAGCTGATGCTCTTTTAGATTTTAACTGGGATGTGTTGCCAGACCTGTATGGCAGCGACCATTTTCCGTTACTCTTAACTGCTAGTGCAGGTGGACCTCAGCCACGTCTTCCTCGCTGGCTTCTGGATAAGGCTGACTGGCCATATTTCAGGGAATTAAGTTCCTTTTCCCTTTCTGTCAATGAGTTTGGCTGTCTTATAGAGGCTGTGTCATATTTCAATACCGTGCTGCACTCAGCAGCCCTATTATCTATTCAAAAAACAAAGGGTCAGTTTCCTAAATGTCCGGTTCCTTGGTGGAACTCGGAGTGTAGTTCCGCAGTGAGAGCCAAACGAGTCGCCTTCTCACAACTTCGTCGTCACCGTGGGGATCCTCAGTATTTGGTGGCGTATCAGAGGGCACGAGCTCATATGAAGCGGGTCTTAAAGGAGGTCAGGCGTTCGTCCTGGAAGGGTTATGTTTCCTCCATCAATTCGAGAACTTCCATCACCCAGGAGTGGAACCGGGTAAAGAAAATTTCAGGTAAATTTACTGTTCCATCCCCTCCTGTTTTATCTGCACCAGGTGGAACTGTGGCTGATCCATTTGCTGTTGCAGAATTGCTTGCTGATCATTTTGCCAATGTGTCAAAGAAGGATGCAGATACATCTTTGGCTTGCCATCATCGGCGCCTAGAATCTTGTGGTCTCAGTTTTGCCTCTGCTGGGGGAGAGCCTTACAATGTTCCATTTTTAATTTTTGAACTCCAGTCAGCTCTGTCGCAGTGCCATGATTCCTCTCCTGGTTTTGATGATATTCCTTATGCCTTTTTACGCCACCTGTCTGATGAGTCCCCGTTGTTTTTGCTTTCACTGTTTAATAAGATCTGGTGTTCTGGGGAGTTTCCGGCTTGTTGGGGTGTTGCTGTAGTTATCCCCATCCCCAAACCAGGTAAGGACCACCTACAGGCAACGAATTATCGGCCTATTTCTTTGACGGTATTTTACTCTCTCTTCATGAGTTTGGTCTTCGTGGGTGCCTACCTGTTTTTATTCAACAGTTTTTATCTAACCGAATTTTAAGGGTGCGAGTGGGTGGAGTGCTTTCTAATGCCCGAGCACTAGAAGATGGAGTACCACAGGGGAGTATCCTTAGTGTTACTCTGTTCGCTGTAGCCATTAACAGCATCATCAGTGTACTTCCTGATGGTGTAGGAGGATCACTGTATGTCAATGACCTCTCGATTTCCTTCACTCCGTCTAGAATGTCTCTGATAGAGAGGAAGTTGCAGCTGGCTCTCAATAGAAATTCTGACTGGGCAGAAATACGCGGTTTCCATTTTTCTTCACCAAAGACAGTGGCTATACATTTTTGTCGTCTTCGAGGAGTCCACCCAGGCCCTGACTTGTATCTCTATGGTAGAAGAATATCCTGTGTGGAAGAGACGTGGTTTCTGGGTCTTCTGTTTGATAGAAGATTAATCTGGGTTCCTCATATTCGTTCTGATAAGGTGGCTTGTCTTAAAGCTTTGAGTCTTTTGAGGGTTTTAGCTCATACCTCTTGGGGTGCTGACCGTCAGACCCTCCTCCTCTTGCATTGGTCTGTTATTCTTCCCAAAGTTGAATATGGGTGTGGGGTCTACTCCTCTGCAACAGATGCCCGCCTCCGGTTGTTAAATTCTGTGCATCATGCTGGTGTTCGTCTGGCAACTGGGGCATTCAGATAATCCCCAATTCTAAGTTTGTTGGTAGATGCTGGTGTACTCCCCTTGGACTTGCGACGCCAGTTACTAATGATGAGCTGTTGGTATCATCTTCACCGCATTCCAGACTCAATATCTTGTGCCATTGTCTCACAGGATTCCCGATCTTCTGTTTTTGAGACCCGTCCTAATATCCCAAAGCCATTTGGTTACAGGGTCCGGTCTGTTATGCTAGCCCTCTCTCTCTCCCGAGACTGGCAATTTGTCCACGTCGGATCCCAAGGGTGGGTTCTTGGCTACTCCCTCGTGTGACATTCTGTAGGTCCGTTGTTGAAAAAAAGGGCTCACTTCCCTCTCAGGTGTCCCTCTCTCTCTTTTTAGAACATGCCTCCATTCATGAGGGTTCTGTCCCCGTCTATACTGATGGGTCTAAGACTGATACTGGAGTAGGATTTGGTGTTGTCTTCCCTTCCTTTAGTAGGGGCGGTAGCCTTCCTGGCATTACTTCAGTTTATACAGCAGAAGTTACTGCAATTTTATATGCTTTTAAAATCATTTTTACTCTCCCCCAATCCGTTTTTGTGATTTATAGTGACTCACGTAGTGCTTTGTCTGCACTGGAGTCTTTTAATGCATCCCATCCATTGGTTTTATCAATTTTAGAGTGGCTTTTTCTTCTTGGCCGCCGTGGCCACCGTGCAGACTTCTGTTGGGTTCCTGCACATGTTGGTGTAGTGGGGAATGAGAGGGCAGATACTTTAGCTAAAGCTGCATCTTCTCAACAGCCCCCACCTGACTACCCACTTCCTGTTTCTGATGTAACACCTTACTTGCGGTATGCAATTCGTACGTGTTGGCAGAGACACTGGGATGGTGTTTCTCACAATAAACTAAAAGAAACCTTTCAGAGAGTGGTTGTCTCGGCGACTGGAGGTGGCTCTTGCTAGGCTTCGCATTGGGCATTCTCGGCTTACACATGGGTTCCTCATGTGTGGTGAAACTCAACCGTACTGTGATGACTGCCTTGTTCCCCTTACTGTCCGTCACTTGCTGGTCGAGTGTCCGAGTCTGAGGTGCCTGCATCAGAGATTCCTTCATAGGCATGGGGGAGCAGGTGGTGCCTACTGTTTGTCCTCGATGCTTGGTGAGGCCTCTAACGATTTTACTGATGTTTTTAGTTTTCTTCAGGAGGCGGGCCTCCTTCCACTTTTATAAGTAATTGTTATTTTATAAATTATTCTTTTATTTTTTTTAGTGTTTTATTCCTACTAACAGATATTAACTTTATTTTGAATAGGCACTTTTTATTTTGCTGTGTCTTCTACTTTGTCATCCGGCGGCATATGACCCTGGCAGTTGCACCACCAGATTGTAATTATTTTCAATCAATCAATCAATCAATCCAGTGAAACTTAGTAGTTATACTTCAAGGTTGTTTGTTTATGGAACATTGTGGTAGGAATTTATTGTGTAAAACAAATTATGTGTGTTAGGAAAAATGTCCATAGGAATGACTGAAGGCAACAGTCGCTATCCGCCTGCTACCGGGCTTAGTATTTTAAAATGGAAAGATTTAATATCCAGCACATTAAAGGTACAACTACTGGTTCCCAAACGATTCACAGATAAAATGTAATGTTACGTCCCCATCCCACACTGCTGCAGGCTCCAGTAGCAGTAGTACAATATAGGAAGGACGTTGCCCAGTGAGTTGTTCTTCCTGTGGTCAGCCCTTTGGTGTACAGCACACAAGATCAGCTCAGGCAAGTAAAGTTCACTGTTTTTATTTTCCAGATACTTACATTTAATGCTTACCAACAACACTTCACTATTTTCACAAGTACAGATGATATACAAACATTACTAACACCAATTACACTTAACTCCTTAACCGGGGTGCATCACTTTCGTGACGCTTGGGAGCAAGGGATCATACCGCGGGACATCACTTTTGTGATTCTGTGTTATTTTGAATTCGCCCGGGCTTTCAAGTGGTGGCTTGTATCATTTATCAGTACTGCCAATGTCCAACGCTAGTCAGCACTCCTAATCTCATCTGTACTCCCATCCATTGTTGACAATTTAGCCATTTCTTCCCGTTCTTGACTCCCCTCCCTACCTCCCCTCCATTACCCTCTCCTCTCGCCTGCCCGGCCGTGCTACACTAAGTAAATCTTCCCTGGAATTTTCCACTGATTTCATCCATTGAAATAAGCCCTATTCCCTATTCTTATACCAAATAATATATACTAAAAAGAAATAAGGTAAGTGATAGTGCCAAACACCTGGAATTGGCTAATTATCACCTGACAACACCTCACGTGCATTCGTTCGCTAATTTTCCCTGTTTATTTCCCCTTGAAATATGTCATATAATCTATTCTCGTAATAAAAATATATATAAGAAAGGAAGGGTGATGCCTAAGTGATATTTACATTCACCTGGAACTACCTAATTATTGCAGGCCACCACACTGTATTCAACGCTAAGTAAATCTTCCCTGGAATTTTCCACTGATTTCATCCATTGAACTATGCCCTATGCCCTATTCTTATACCAAATAATGTATACAAAAAAGAAATAAGGTAAGTGATAGTGCCATACACCTGGAATTGGCTAATTATCACCTGACAACACCTCACGTGCACTCGTTCGCTAATTTTCGCTTTATTTCCCCTTGAAATATGCCGTATAATCTATTCTCATAATAAAAATATATATAAGAAAGGAAGGGTGAAGCCTAAGTGATATTTACATTCACCTGGAACTACCTAATTATTGCAGGCCACCACACTGTATTCTACGCTGAGTAAATCTTCCCTGGAATTTTCTACTGAATTCATCCATTGAAATATGCCCTATGCCCTATTCTTATACCAAATAATATATACAAAAACGAAATAAGGTAAGTGATAGTGCCATACACCTGGAATTGGCTAATTATCGCCTGACAACACCTCATGTGCACTCGTTCACTAATTTTCGCTTTATTTCCCCTTGAAAAATGCCGTATAATCTATTCTCGTTATAAAAATATATATAAGGAGGGAAGGGAGAAGCCTAACTGATATTTACATTCACCTGGAACTACCTAATTTATAATGTATTGTCTAGATTTCCTGCCAATCATTTCATAGCTATATATTAGCAGCTCTCAAGAGGCTGACGTTGGCAGTAATGCACTCTCCCTAGGTAGGCCACCCCTGCCCACCAGTATCAGTTTACTGTCGTCTTTCAAGGTGAAAGTACGTCGGATTCGCACCTGCTAAATTCCACCGCTTTTTAGCCTTATGCAAAGGGCCCTGTGACCTCTACCCCCTACTAAACCTCATGTGGAAAGAGGTAAAGGGCTGACAAATGATAGAGAGTGACTACGATCTTTCTGGTGAGTAAAACAGTGCAAGTGGAAATGTAAATAATGTGTAAACAGCAAGTGAAAGCTATGAATGTAAATATAAGTGAACAGTGGAAAATAGTTTTATAAGTTACTGCAAGTGACAGTGCCTAACACAGTGTAAATAAAATAGAAATGTAAATAATGTAAATAAAATACAGAACAAAAATAGAAATGTAAATGAGTAGTATTATAAGAATACGAGTATATATACTAGGAGTAATGAAAGTGAAAGTTTCACTCTAGAATGTATGAATAATATGAGTTATGTGAGTGAAGGTGAAAGTGACATTCACTCTCAACGCTAGTATACAGGACGAGAAAGTGAATGCTACGTATTTTACTGAAAGAGAAATTTAATGCCTACAGTGACATAAACTATTATTACTGAAGAAAACTTATGGATGAAGACTGTAGATATATATAAGTGTTGTATAGTAATAGAAATATAAACTGTGAGTGTTTTTATGAATAATAAATGACAGAACACCAGCGGCGAACGATTGCAAGTGGGAAGGTCATATACACGCTTGTAATTTTCATTGCTTTCACAGTGTTTTTTTTTTTTTGGGGGGGAGTATGGATTCCAAACTATTTGAGAATCTTAGAATAGTGTTTCTAGTGATAATCTCAGGCTGTGGTAATCATATTACGGGTTGTCGGGAAGCGTAAAGTGGAGACCTCATTACCCAAATTCAGAGGTCTCCACAAGTCCTACGGTACTAGACGAAGGCTCAACAAACACCCCAGGAGAAAGCTGAAGGTATGTGCCATAAGCATATGAGATTTTAATATCTGGGACTAATAACTGATTTTTGGCAAATATTTTTAGAGAGTCTGTCGGAGCGCGAATATGCCCGAGGGAGCCGCAAGTCAAAGTAAAACAAGCCCGCGGTTAAGGGGTTAATTCTTGTCAACAACACTTCACTATTTTCACAAGTACTGATGACATACAGACTTCACTGACACTCTACTGACACTGTATTACACTCAGACTGAACTGAAAACTGACTGAACTGCTCCAGTCTCTTTTCCATTCTTATATAGCCTTACATTATTCTTGAAGCTTCTAGTACACTTGATGGGGCGACAGTTACAACAGTTACTAACCCAGAGACATCCAAAACATCCAGAGTTTACTTACACTGCATAACATTCTAAAATATTTAGTATAGAATCTTTAGCCCCTAAACCACGGAGTTGTTTTGGCTCGACCTGCATGTCCCGCTAGGATATTCGTGCTCCGACAGACTTTGTAAAAATATTTGCCAAAAATCAGTTATTAGTCCTAGAATATTATAATTAAATATGAATATGGCACATATCTTTAGCTTTCTCCTGGGATGTTTGCTGAGGCTTCGTCGAGTACCGTAGGACTTATGGAGACTTCTGAAGTTGGGTAACGAAGTCTCCATTTTCCACTTCCCGACACCCCGTAATATGACTACCACAGCCTGATATTATCACTAGAAACACTATTCTATGTTTTTCAAATAGTTTGGAATCCATACTCCAAAAAAAAAAAAAAACACCGTGAAAGCAATTAAAATTACTAGCGCTATGACCTTCCAACTTGTGCTCGTTTGCCGCTGGTATTGTCATTTATTATTCATAAAAACATTCACAGTTTATATTTCTGTTACTATATAACACATATATATATCTGCAGTCTTTATCCATAAGTTTCCTTTAGTAATAGTAGTTTATTGTCACTGTAGGCATTCAATTTCTCTTTCAGTATAATACATAGCATTCACTTTCTCGTCCTGTATACTAGCTTTGAGAGCGAGTCTGTCACTTTCACTTCCACTTTCATAACTCATAGTATTCATACATGCTAGAGTGAAACTTTCACTTTCATTACTCCTAGTATATATATATATATATATATATATATATATATATATATATATATATATATATATATATATATATATATATATATACAGTGCTCGTATTCTTATATTACTACTCATTTACATTTCTATTTACATTCTCTATTTTATTTACATTATTTACATTTCTATTTTATTTACACTGTGTTATGCATTGTCACTTGCAGTAACTTATAGAACTATTTTCCACTGTTCACTTATATTTACATTCATTGCTTTCACTTGCTGTTTACACAATATTTACACATTATTTACATTTCCTCTTGCACTGTTTTACTCACCAGAAAGATCGTAGTCACTATCCATAATTTTCATTGACAAATTAGCCAGTTCACGTTCCACAGCAGTCACTAGCCTTTTACCCCTTTCCACACGAGATTTAGTAGGGGTAGAGGTCACAGGGCCCTTTGCATGGGGCTAAAAAGCGGCGGAATTGGGGAGGCGCGAATCCGACGTGGTTTCACCTTGAAAGATGACAGTAAACTGAATGCTGTGGTGGCCTAGGGGGAGTGAAATGCTACCAATGTCAGCGTGGTGACAGCTTTTTTTTTTTTTTTTTTTTTTTTAATGCTAGGATGAAGGAACCAAAGGCAATGAGCCTGCAATAAGAGTTCCCTCCAAGAGAAAAACAAAATACAAGAGAGAGCCCAATTCTAGATCCATTCATTTCGAGATGCCTGGACACCCCTGCGTTTGAAAGACTGGAGATCATAGGCAGCAGGAAATACAGAGAGAGGAAGACAGTTTCAGAGCTGACCTGTTGCATAAATGAAGGACTGGGAGTAACGGTTAACTCTTGCAAAAAAGAGTTGGACAGAAAAAGGGATGAAAGTTTGCTGCTAGACGGGTGCTACACGCCCATCATAGAGGTGGAGGAATGCATCCAGACAGTTCAAAGAAGCAGTGACCATTAAAGTAGTGATAGAAAAGAGATAAAGTTGCAACAGTGCGACGAAGAGACAGAGGTTGAAGGGAGTCAGTAAGAGGAGGAGAGCTAATGAGACGAATAGCCTTTGACTCCACCCTATTGAGAAGAACTGTATGTGGGGAGCCTCCCCACACATGAGAGTTGTACTCAACACAGGGGCGGATAAAACCCCTGTATAGAGTCAACAATTGTGCAGGGGTAAAGAAAGAACGGAGTCGGCTTAGCACACCTAATCTCTTGGAAGCAGATTTTACAAGAGATGTAATATGATCTTTCCAAGATAAGTCCCGAGTAAATGAAACCCCAAGCATGTTCAAGGATGATGCAGGATGAAGCTAAATATTATTAAACATTAGTGGGCATACTTGTGGAAGATTTTGATGGGTTGATAGGTGTAAGAACTGAGTCTTTGATACATTAAAAACAACCAGATTATTTTTACCCCAGTCAGAGATATGAGCCAAGTCAGACATTAGGTGTGCCATAGCCTCATCCCTTGTTTGTTGAAGTAACTGCTGAGTTGGGCATTGCGGGAACCGAATGGAAAGGTGAAGGGTGGAGTCATCAGCTTATGACTGGATAGGGTTAGATTTACAGCTTAGAAGGTCATTGATGAGTAAAAGGAAGAGAATTGGTGATAGGACAAAGCCCTGAGGAACACCACTGTTCATAGATCTAGGAGAAGAATGATGGCCGTCTACAACAGCGGCTATATAACGACCAGAAAGGAAGCTAGCAATGAAGGCACAGATAGAAGGATAGAAACCGTAAGAGGGCAGTTTGGAAATTAAAGATTAATGCCAGACTCGATCGAAAGCCTTTGAGATGTCAACTGCAATGGCAAAGCTTTTGCCAAAGTCCCGAAAGGAGGATGACCAGGAGGATGAAAGGTAGGTGAGAAGATCGCCAGTGAAGTGTCCCCGATGGAACCCGTACTGACGATCAGAAAGAAGGTTGTGATAGGAAAGATGCCTTAAAATTTTTCTATTGAGAATTGACTCGAAAACTTTTGAAATACAGGACGTTAAAGCAATTGGAGGGTTGGGAGTAGTCACCCTTCTTTGGGAATGGCTGAATGAGAGCAAACTTCCAGCAAGAAGGAAAGGTACAAGTTGACAGAAAAAGGCGAAAGAGTATGCCTAGGCAGGGCGTAAGCACAGAAGCACAGTTCTAGAGAACAACAGGAGGGACTCCATCAGGCCCATATGCCTTGTTAGTATTGAGGCCAGTGATGGCAGAAAATACATCAGCTGAAGAAATTTTAATGTCAGCCATGAGGAAATCAGAGGCGGGAAGTGATGGAGGAACAGCACCGGAATCGTCTAAGGTGGAATTGGAGGAGAAAGTCTGTGCGAAGAGATCTGCTTAATCAGTAGAAGAAATAGCTGCTAATATATACGCTATGAAATGATTGGCAGGAAATCTCGACGATATATAATAAATTAGGTAGTTCCAGGTGAATGTAAATGTCACTTAGGCTTCTCCCTTCCTTTCTTATATATATTTTTATTACGAGAATAGATTATACGGCACATTTCAAGGGAAAATAAACAGGGAAAATTAGCGAAAGAGTGCACGTGAGGTGTTGTCAGGTGATAATTAGCCAATTCCAGGTGTATGGCACTATCACTTACCTTATTTCTTTTTTGTATATATTATTTGGTATAAAAATAGGGCATAGGGCTTATTTCAATGGATGAAATCAGTGGAAAATTCTGGGGAAGATTTACTTAGTGCAGTGTGGCCAGGCAGGCGAGAGGAGAGGGTAATGGAGGGGAGGTAGGGAGGGGAGTCAAGAACGGGGAGAAATGGCTAAATTGTCAATAATGGATGGGAGTACAGATGAGATTAGGAGTGCTGACTAGTGTTGGACATTGGCAGTACTGATAGATGATACAAGCCACCACTTGAGAGCCCTGGCAAATTCAAAATAACACAGAATCACAAAAGTGACGCCCCCGCAGTATGATCCCTTGCTCCCAAGCGTCACGAGTGTGATGCCCCGCGGTTAAGGGGTTAATTAAATTACATAATTTAACAAGCAATCACATAAATAAAACATTATTGAGAAAAAGAGCAAAAAATTATGGACTACTTACGAAATAACTACGCTTACACTAACAGGCTCGTACTGGCATCTCTGACATGCAACGGTAAAATACCAGAAACACTGAGAAACGTTCAGACTACCTAGCTGGCAAATCCCGCTTCTCAACAGTATATTCTATTTGGCTGAAATCCCAGCTTCGCGTTAGGCAGCTTTCATATGTTTTCAGTTACATTACCAAGACGAGATAACTGTGACCAAAGGCAGATGAACAGCAGAAATGATGTGGTAGTGTACTAAGCAAAATAGTTTGGAAACTGTCCCCCCCCCCCCGCCATAGTTTATTCAGTTTCTCTATTCCTGTTCCATGTTTTATCCCTTTCTGCTACTTTTGTGCACCGTAGCTATAATATGTTCTCTTCACTCAATATTAGTAGCGTATTACTGCACCTATTCTTTCTCTCCTTACTCCTCACTTGCCTTCCACCTCGTACGAGTCTACGCCACTTTTCGATACGAATCATCGTCGTCTTCATCTGCACATGAAGTGTATCACTGCTATTTAACTGTTATCGACGAGAAAGTGAAATTGAGACAAAAAAAATCAAATACTTAGAAATATTATCACACAGCCGTTTATTGCAGAACTGGACAATTTGTTAGTTCCTCAAATGATGTGTGTGTGTGTGTGTGTGTGTGTGTGTGTGTGTGTGTGTGTGAGAGAGAGAGAGAGAGAGAATCGTATGACCACAGGAAATCATTTACTCTTGGTAATTATATGGTCAGATATGGCCAGAATTCCATGTAACCAATTTGCATTTAGTATTGTCAAAAAGAAAGGAGATTCGTGCTGACATACTAACAACCAGCCAATTACCCCACTGATAGGATTATAATGGGGTAATTAGGGCCGTGAGAGGACTGGAGACGGAGGGGAGAGGTGGAGAAACTCTCATCCCAGAGAAGAGGTACGCAGAAAAGTAGGCAGGCTATGTGGAGGGATGGAGAGAAGCTGTGTAAAGGGAGGAGGAAGAACTTACTTGGAGGTGGAAGGAAAGACAAGTAGGGAGATGTGGAGGAATGAGAAAGTTGTACGGAGGGGTGGAGGAAAGAGAAGTTGTAAGAAGTGGAGGAACGACAAGTTACGTGGAAGAATGAAAAGAAAGGGAGGGTGTGGGATGGAGAGAACTTATGTGGAAGGGTGCAGGAAAGAGTAATTTTGTACAGTACTGGGATGAAGGGGAGAAGTTATGTGGAAGGGTGGAGGCAAGAATAATTATGTACAGGGATGAAGGGGAAGGGTGGGTGTGGAGAAGAGATAGGTAAAAAAGCAGACAACCTATGTGGAAGAATGGACAGAAGGTGGATGGAGGGAAGGAGGAGAGGGGAGGAGGAAAGAAACACTATGTGGACGGATGAAGGTGAATGGGTGGAGGAAAGAGAAGTTATGTGGAGGAATGAAATGGAGGGGTAGGGGTGGAAGGGGCGGAAAGTAGAAAGCTTAGTTATTACAGTATGCTGAGGGCTGGAGAAGAGGTAAAGAGAAGGATGAGCGAGAAGAAGCTTTGTGGAAGAGTGGAGTGGAAGGGAGGAAGAGGAGGAAGGGGAGAGAAAGCTATATGGAATGAAGGGTGGTTTCAGTATATTAAGTCACTGTTCTTAACCCATTGCAACTCTCCAATTCCACGTCCCTTCTTCTCACTCTCACACTGCCTCATCCTGGTTCGAACATACTCTCAGCCACTTACTTTAATCTCGCTTTCTTTTTACTTTCCAGCTTTCACTCAAATCCCCCCCCCCCGTGTGTGTGTGTGTGTGTGTGTGTGTGTGTGTGTGTGTGTGTGTTTGCGCGTGCGATAAATGGTGAAAAGGGGCCCAAACTTTCTTTTCCACCATCACGAGTTTATCCTATTATCTGTATCGCTGTTTTTAATCACTCAGCATTTTGATTTGCCTTTCGTAATTTATGTAGACTCGTTTCTGTTCTTTCCTTACTAATAACGGCATGTCCCTTTTTTTTTTTTTTTTTTAATATTTTCATGTTCTCTCCCTACATAAAGGAGGGGACTTAACACAGACATATTAGGGGGGGTGGGGAAAGTGTACATCCTTGAACCCAGTCACACCCCAATCCTCGCATGGCGACTTGACCTGGCCGGAACCACTGTCTGATTCACTTCTTCATTTCTGCAACATTCATAGCCTTTCCTCTAACTTTCGCGCTGTTGAGCACCACCTCTCCTCCTCTAAACCTCACCTTCTCTTTCTAACTGAGACTCAGCTGTCTGCAGCAACTGACAGCAAACTCTTTTCTGTACCCTCCTACTTTCTCTATACTTATTTCAAAGCCAAAGGTGGCTGTTGTTTAAATATACACAACAACTTATCTTGCTCTCGTGTTCCTGAACTGGATTCTTCTGAATTCTCTACACTCTGGCTTCGGCTATCCTGTCATTCTCTGACTAGCTATATCTGCGCTATTTACTTATCCCCTAATTCTACTGATTATCAAAAATTCTTTGACTATCTTACTTCTACGATGGAACACATTCTATCCATTTCTCCTTTCTCTGAAATCTCCATTCAAGGAGATTTCAATGTTCACCACCACCTTTGGCTCTGCTCACCTTTCACTGATCCACCTGGCGAACAAGCCTACATCTTTTCTATCCTTAATGACCTAGAGCAGCTTGTACAGCACCCTACCCGTATCCCTGACCGCCTTGGAGAGAGCTCCAACATACTTGACCTCTTCCTTACAACTAATCCTTCTGCTTACACTGTCAATCTTTTCTCTCCGTTGGCATCTCCAATCACAACCTAATTACCTTAACCTGTCCTATCGCTCCGGTACGGCCTGTGGACCTTCCAAAGAGACGTCATCAAGCCTCGGAGTCCCCAGGGGGGGGGGACCATAAATGCCCCCGCCATCTGCCCCTCTCCCAGTGATGACTCGAGGTGCCTGGAACCACTGTCTGACTCTCTTCTTCTTCATTTCTGCAACATTCGCGGCCTTTCATCTAACTTTCGCTCTGTTGAGCACCACCTCTCCTCCTCTAAACCTCACCTTCTTTTTATGACGGAGACTCAGCTGTCTGAGGCAACCAACAGCAAACCCTTTTCTGTATCCTCCTACTTTCTCTATACTCATTTCAAAGCCAAAGGTGGCTGTTGTGTATACATACGCAACGACTTATCTTGCTCTCGTGTTCCTGAACTTGATTCTTCTGAATTCTCCACACTCTGGCTTCGGCTTTCCTGTCATTCTCTGACTAAATATATCTGTGCTGTTTACTTATCCCCTAATTCTACTGACTATCAAAAATTCTTCGACTATCTTACTTCTACGATGGAACACATTCTGTCCATTTCTCCTTTCTCTGAAATCTCCATTCTTGGAGATTTTAATGTTCACCACCACCTTTGGCTCTCCTCTCCTTTCACGGATCCACCTGGTGAACAAGCCTACATCTTTTCTATCCTTAATGACCTAGAGCAGCTTGTACAGCACCCTACCCGTATCCCTGACCGCCTTGGAGAGAGCTCCAACATACTTGACCTCTTCCTCACAACTAATCCTTCTGCTTACTCTGTTAATCTTTTCTCTCCGTTGGGCTCCTCCGATCACAACCTTATTACCTTAACCTGTCCTATCACTCCGGTACGGCCTGTGGACCCTCCAGGGAAACGTCGTCTGTGGCATTTTGGAGCCGCGAACTGGGAGGCCCTCAGGCAGTACTTCTTTGATTTTCCCTGGAATGATTATTGCTTCCATGGCCGGGAGCCATCTGAGTGTGCCTCGCGCATTACGGAGGTTATTCTCTCGGGCATGGAAGCATACATTCCTTTCTCATATCCTTTGACTAACGCAAGAAAGCCTTGGTTTAATCACGCTTGTTCTAATGCTGTCTGCAACAAGGAGAGGGCTTACAAAAGGTACTGGAGCCAACCCACCTCTGAATCACATCATCTTTACGTTTCTGCCCGGAATCGTGCTAAGTCTGTTCTTCGCTCTACTAAAAATAATTTCATCCATACTAAATGCTCTCAACTCTCCAACTCGAATTCTTCCCGCTCCTTCTGGCACCTTGCCAAAAATCTTTCTAACAACTTTACCTCATCATCCTTCCCTCCTCTTTTCTACTCTGATGGTTCTGTAGCTATTTCTTCTACTGATAAAGCAGATCTCTTCGCACAGACTTTCTCCTCCAATTCCACCTTAGACGATTCCAGTGCTGTTCCTCCATCACTTCTCCCCTTTGACTTCCTCATGGCTGACATTAAAATTTCTTCAGTTGATGTATTTTCTGCCATCACTGGCCTCAGTACTAACAAGGCATATGGGCCTGATGGGGTCCCTCCTGTTGTTCTCAAGAACTGTGCTTCTGTGCTTACACCCTCCCTAGGCAAACTCTTTCGCCTTTGTCTGTCAACTTGTACCTTTCCTTCTTGCTGGAAGTTTGCTCTCATTCAGCCAGTCCCAAAGAAGGGTGACCACTCCCAACCCTCCAACTATCGTCCAATTGCTTTAACGTCCTGTATTTCAAAAGTTTTCGAGTCAATTCTTAATAGAAAAATTTTAAGGCATCTTTCCTATCACAACCTTCTTTCCGATCGTCAGTATGGGTTCCGTCAGGGACGCTCCACTGGCGATCTTCTCACCTACCTTTCAGACTCCTGGTCATCCTCCTTTCGGGACTTTGGCGAAAGCTTTGCCATTGCACTTGACATCTCAAAGGCTTTCGATCGAGTCTGGCATAAATCTTTAATTTCCAAACTGCCCTCCTACGGTTTCTATCCTTCTATCTGTGCCTTCATCGCTAGCTTCCTTTCTGGTCGTTCTATAGCCGCTGTTGTAGACGGCCATCGTTCTTCTCCTAGATCTATCAACAGTGGTGTTCCTCAGGGCTCTGTCCTATCACCAACTCTCTTCCTTTTATTCATCAATGATCTTCTAAGCTGTACATCTAACCCTGTCCACTCATACGCTGATGACTCCACCCTTCACCTTTCCATTCGGTTCCCGCAACGCCCATCTCAACAGTTACTTCAAGAAACAAGGGATGAGGCTATGGCACACCTAATGTCTGACTTGGCTCGTATCGCTGACTGGGGTAAAAATAATATGGTTGTCTTTAATGCATCTAAGACTCAGTTCTTACACCTATCAACCCGACAAAATCTTCCACAGGTATACCCATTAATGTTTAATAATATTCAGCTTAATCCTGCATCATCGTTGAACATGCTTGGGGTTTCATTTGCTCGGGACTTGTCTTGGAAAGATCATATTACATCTCTTGTAAAATCTGCTTCTAGGAGATTGGGTGTGCTAAGCCGACTCCGCTCTTTCTTTACCCCTGCACAATTGTTGACTCTATACAGAGGTTTTTTCCGCCCCTGTGTGGAGTACAACTCTCATGTGTGGGGAGGCTCCCCACATACAGCTCTTCTCAATAGGGTGGAGTCAAAGGCTTTTCGTCTCATTAACTCTCCTCCTCTTACTGACTCCCTTCAACCTCTGTCTCTTCGCCGCACTGTTGCATCTTTATCTCTTTTCTATCGCTACTTTAATGGTCACTGCTCCTCTGAACTGTCTGCTTGCATTCCTCCACCTCTAGGATGGGCGCGTAGCACCCATCTGGCAGCAAACTCTCATCCCTTTTCTGTCCAACTCTCTAATGCAAGAGTTAACCGTTACTCCCAGTCTTTCATTTATGCAACAGGTCAGCTCTGGAACTGTCTCCCTCTGTCTGTATTTCCTGCTGCCTATGATCTCCAGTCTTTCAAACGCAGTGTGTCCAGGCATCTCAAAATGATCGGATCTTGAATTTGGCTCTCTATTGTATTTTGTTTTTCTCTTGGAGGGAACTGTTACTGCGGGCCATGGCCTTTGGTTCCTTCTTCCTCGCATAAAAAAAAAAAAAAAAACTTTGGAACTGCAGATTGGGAGACCCTCAGGCAGTACTTCTGTGATTTTCCCTGGAATGATTATTGCTTCTTTGGCCGGGAGCCATCTGAGTGTGCCTCGCGCATTATGAAGGTTATTCTCTCAGGCATGGAAGTATTCATTCCTTTCTCATATCCTTTGACTAATGCAAGAAAACCTTGGTTTAATCACGCTGTTCTAATGCTGTCCGCAACAAGGAGAGGTCCTATAAAAGGTACCAGAGCCAACCCACCCCTGAATCAAATTTTTTATATGTTTCTACCCGGAATCGTGCTAAGTCTGTTCTTCACTCTGCTAAAAATAATTTCATCCATACTAAATGCTTTGAAGTCTCCAACTCAAATCCTTCCCGCTCCTTCTGGCATCTTGCCAAAAACCTTTGTAACAACTTTACCTCATCATCCTTCCCTCTTCTTTTCTACTCTGATGATTCTTTAGCTATTTCTTCTACTGATAAAGCAGATCTCTTCGCTCAGACTTTCTCCTCCAATTCCACCTTAGACGATTCCGGTGCTGTTCCTCCTTCACTTCCCTCCTCTGACTTCCTCATGGCTGACATTAAAACTTCATCAGCTAATGTATTTTCTGCCATCACAGGCCTCAATACTAACAAGGCATATGGGCCTGATGGAGTCCCTCCTGTTGTTCTCAAGAACTGTGCTTCTGTGCTTACACCCTGCCTAGGCAAACTATTTCGTCTTTGTCTATCTACTTGTACCTTTCCTTCCTGCTGGGAGTTTGCTCTCATTCAGCCAGTCCCAAAGAAGGGTGACCATTCCCAACCCTCTAATCCAATTGCTTTAACATCCTGTATCTCAAAAGTTTTCGAATCAAATCTTAATAGAAAAATTTTAAAGCATCTTTCCTATCACAACCCTCTTTCTGATCGTCAGTACGGGTTCCGTCAGGGATGCTCCACTGGCGATCTCACATACCTTTCAGACTCCTGGCCATCCTTCTTTCGGGACTTTGGCGAAAGTTTTGCCATTGCACTTGACATCTCAAAGGCTTTCGATCGAGTCTGGCATAAATCTTTAATTTCCAAACTGCCCTCTTATGGTTTCTATCCTTCTATCTGTGTCTTGATCTCTAGCTTCCTTTCTGGTAGTTCTATAGCCGCTGTTGTAGACAGCCATCGTTGTTCTCCTAGATCTATCAGCAGTGGTGTTCCTCAGGGCTCTGTTCTATCACCAACTCTCTTCCTTTGATTCATCAATGATCTTCTAAGCTGTACATGTAACCCTATCCACTCGTACACTGATAACTCCACCTTTCACCTTTCCAATTGGTTCCTGCAATGTCCATCTCAGTAGTTACTTCAACAAACAAGGGATGAGGCAAAGGCACACCTAATGTCTGACTTGGCTCGTATCTCTGACTGGGGTAAAAATAATCAGGTTGTTTTTAATGTATCAAAGACTCAGTTCTTACACCTATCAACCCGACAAAATCTTCAGCAGGTGTACCCGCTAATGTTTAATAATACTCAGCTTAATCCTGCATCATCCTTGAACATGCTTTGGGTTTCATTCACTTGGAACTTATCATGGAAAGACCATGTTACATCTCTTGTAAAATCTGCTTCCAAGAGATTAGGTGTGCTAAGCCGACTCCTTTCCTTTCCTATCCCTGCACATTTGTTGACTCTATACAGGGGTTTTATCCGCCCCTGTGCTGAGTTCAACTTGCATGTGTGAGGAGGTTCTCCACATACAGCTCTTTTCAATAGAGTGGAGTCAAAGGCTTTTCGTCTCATTAACTCTCCTCCTCTTACTGGCTCCCTTCAACCTCTGTTTCTTCACCGCACTGTTGCATCTTTATCTCTTTTCTATTGCTACTTCAATGGTCGCTGCTCCTCTGAACTGTCTGCATGCATTCCTCCACCTCTACAACAGGCGCATAGCACCCATCAAGCAGCAAACCCTCATCCCCTTTTCTGTCCAACTCTAATGCAAGAGTTAACCGTTACTCCCAGTCCTTCATTTATGCAACAGGTCAACTCTGGAACTGTCTCCCTCTGTCTGTATTTCCTGCTTCCTATAATCTCCAGTCTTTCAAACGCAGTGTGTCCAGGCATCTCGAAATGATCGGATCTTGAATGTGGCTCTCTCCTGTATTTTGTTTTTCTCTTGGAAGGAACAATTTTTGTAGGCTTGTAGCCTTTGGCTCCTTCTTTCTAGCAAAAAAAAAAAAAAAATGCATATTTTTATGTATTCATGGCTTTAGCTGAATACCTTAACAGAAAAGAACAAAAACATTCTTCATTCTAATACCCACACTAAAGATAAACACACATGGAAAAATAAACAGGAAGCTTAAATATGTATACAATATAATTCACTTAACTAATCCTTAAATTACATACTAGTCAGAATGACAGAGGATAACAAATAACAGGATTTACATCCTAATATCCTTGCACTTATTCTGCGGTCCCCTAACAGCCTGTGACTTCTAGTCTAAGGGTGGTTCACTAACCTCATACAAATAACCAGAACCCCTTTTTGAGGTCTGTTAAAATACCTGGACTTCGTCAGAACAAGGCTGGAGTGCACCAGTTGTCTTCCCTGTCTCCCTCACACTAACTATGAACAGCTATCCCAACCTTATATATGGCAGCCCCAAGCCAGAAACGGCGGGAATCACCCCCATCATGCATCACTTCTCTAAACACTATGCACCATATATGATTCTGGATAGCAAATCATTTAACAAACATTAACAAACAATACAAACACAATTTACAAAAAAATACACTTACAATTATTAAATAAATCCCAGTATACAGAATTTCACCTGAAACTGACTAGATCCTTCTCTTTGCTTCACGAGGATATTTCTAGTTCCCCATGGCTTCACTCCACTAAATCGAGATCCCAGTCCGTATTTATGGTATACTAATACATTTCTTAAAGGATCAGCAAGATGCCGTACCTAACACCCCCCTACCCAGAGAGAATTTAGGTTGTATCCTAAATTACCCGAGAGAGCACATCTGCTATTACAGTTTCCTTCCCTCATATATGATGGACATTCACATGGTATTTCTGCAGGAATAAAGCCCATTGAGTTAGTCGCTGGTTTTTGTTCTTCATTTTATTCAGGAACTGCTGTGGACTATGGTCATTATGCACAGTGATGGGTCCACCATGGTCGAGATACACATCCCACTTCTCCAGGGCTAGTATCAGGGCCAGCAACTCTTTTTCAATAGTGCAGTAGACTTTCTGATGAGCTTTGACCTTTTGAGACATGTAGCTGACCGCGTGGAGCACAGCATCCGCCCCATTACCTTCCTGTAATAGCACTGCTCCCACTCCTGTGTTACTGGGATCTACCTTTAAGTGGAAAGGTTTATTAAAATTTGGAGATTTTATGAAAGGCTTACTGGTTAATAGGAGTTTTAAGCTATTAAAAGCTTCCTGACACTTGGGAGACCACTGAAATTTTACTTTAGGACTTACTAGGTCTGTCAAAGGGGCAGCCACTTCTGCAAAGTTAGGGCAAAAACGGCTGTAGTAACCTACTGTACCTAGATAACTTCTTAGCTCCCTTAGGTTTGTAGGTGGAGGTACGTTATTTATGGCTTCTAACTTAGCCGTAATAGGAGCCATCTGACCTTGTCCTACCTGATGTCCAAGATAAACAATAGTACCATGGCCAAATGAAGATTTGGCGAGGTTCACAGTCAGCCGAGCATCAGCTAGTCTGGTGAAAAGTTCATAAAGATTAAAAACATGGTCTGCCCAGTTATTATCGAATAATACTAGATCATCCAGGTAGGCCCTTACTTTAGGTAATCCACTTACTACTTTGTTCACTAACCTTTGGAAAGTGGCTGGGGCATTTTTCATGCCAAATGGCATAACTTTGTATTGATAAACCCCATCAGAAGTGACAAAAGCAGATACTTCTTTAGCTTTATCTGTTAGAGTAACTTGATAATAACCCTTTGAAAGATCTAGTTTGGTTAGGTAGCGTGAAGTTCCTAAGTCATCCAAGATATCGTCTATCCTAGGTAGTGGATAGGAGTCAGTACGGGTTACCAAGTTCACCTTTCTGTAATCCGTGCACATTCTGTAAGTGTTGTCGGGCTTGGGAACAAGCAGGCAAGGAGATGCCCACTCACTGCAACTAGGTTCTGCCAAACCGTGGTCCACAAGGAATTCCACCTCTTTCCAAAGAATTTCTCTCTTGTGTGGATTCATCTGGTATGGAGCTTGTTTGATGGGTGCACAGTCACTCACCAACACCACGTCGTGACTCGTCACCACACTCTGCTGCAGGACGTCCTGAAACAGACTGGGGAACTTGGACAGCAAACCTCTTAGCTCTTCTGCTTTTTCGGGCTCCAGATACTGTAATATAGGTTCTGGATTAGCTAGGATGACAGAATTATTCATAACAGGCATCATAGGATTAAAGTTGTCTTCCAATTTTTCTTCTGTTTTCTCCCCAGACGACTTTTCTTTCTGTACCTCTAAGGCCATAACTACTGGTCGTTCTTTAAATAACTTCATGTTATTAGCATGGACCTGTCTCTCAGTCTTCCTTCTTCCGGGTGTCTTTATTACGTATCTGTCACTACCACTCTTGCTCTTTATCTCATATGGTCCTTCATATTTTGCCTGTAGGGGTGTTTTATACGTGGGTAATAAAAGTAAGACCTGATCTCCCACCTCAAATTTCCTATTTTCAGCTTTCTTGTCAAAATTGTTCTCCATACTGCTTTGACTTTCTTTTAAATTATTTTTAGCAAACTGCCTTATATTTTTCAGTTTATTGGTAAAATTCTCCATATACCTGCACAATGAAACCTGCTCTGATTCTTCTAGCCACAAGTCTTTCATTAACCTCAACGGTCCACGTACATCATGTCCAAAAACTAACTGATGTGGTCTGTACCCAAGTGACTCTTGTTTACTTTCTCTTATGGCAAACAATAAGAGATTGATTCCATCATCCCATTCCCTTCCACTTTCTAAGCAATATTTTCTCGACATTGACTTAAAGGTCTGATGGAATCTTTCTAACATACCCTGGGATTCGGGGTGGTAAGCAGTAGCTAGATATTGTTTTACTCCCAGTTGCTTCATAGCGTCTTTAAACAAATCTGAAGTAAAATTAGTCCCCTGGTCAGACCGTACTACCTTTGGAATCCCATATTGAGTGAAGAAATTAATCAGTTTATCTACTATTATCTTTGCATTTATCTTCTTAATTGGAATGGCTTCTGGATATCTGGTTGTGGCACACATCATAGTTAACAAGTAGTTATTACCTCTTTTGGTTTTAGGCAGGGGACCAACACAATCAATGATGATTTTTGAAAATGGTTCATCAACTACAGGGATAGGTTTAAGAGGCACTGGTTTTAATACTTGATTTGGTTTCCCAGCTAATTGACACTCTCTACAAGATTTGCAAAACTTAGCTACATTTTTCCTTAACCCGTCACATTCCGAGCTGTTTCGCACCTCTGACACCCCCCAATCCCGAGGTATTTTCGAAAAAATTTTGTTTGGCTAAAACCTCCGGTTTTGGTGAGAAACATCGAAATTTCAAAGAGAAATCGCTCACCTGAGGTTTAAAATATTCGATCCAGGTAGCAGTACCTCCTTACCTGACTGGGTTTTCTAACAGCCTGGTACCAATGAAAACGAGTTCTATGGGAGGGTAACTATTTCACACCACTCATAAACGGTATTTATTTATTTACTTGGTATGAATTTATATGTAGTATGAGAGTATATTGGTTTTCAAACAGTAATATAGGCATTATAAGCATTGTTTCACTCACTAACTCATCACCATACCTGACCTTCTTTTGCCACATTACCTGATCATCATTTCTGACTGTTTCTTCCTCTAATGCTATGTAAACTTTGTCCTCCACATTGTCATCGATTGGGGAATCACTCTGGCCCTGAATGTCTTTATTGGCCAGGTCACTGGTAACAGGTGAATTGCCAAGACAATGGCATGCAGGGGGGAGGGAGGAGGTTATGCGGTGTAAGGCATTGTCCCTGCTTGGCATCTTGTAGAGGAATAGAGGAAGGTGTCCCGTGTATACGTACGAAAAATCACGCCCGAAAATTGAAAATTGTGCAAATTAGGGACCTTGCAATTGCACGACGTACCAGTATGTCGTCAGGACTGGCAAATGCAAAATGTTGCAACGTACCCATACGTCGACGGGACGGGGTGGGTTAAGCCGGGCCAAAAGAAGTATTTCAGTACCTTGTTGCTGGTTTTACTACATCCTAGGTGACCTCCAACATTATCATGAGCAAGACTTAAAACTGAATTTCTCAAAGCAGATGATACAACAATCTGATGAACCTCAGCCCATTTATCCTCAGATGACAAATTATTAGGCCTATACTTCCTCATAAGTACTCCATTCTTAAGATAGTAACAACAACGATGATCTGCAAGCTCTTCTTCTGGAACAGCTTTATTAAAGCAATGAACCAAAGTTTTATCTTTATTCTGTTCCTGAACTAACTTTTCTTTGGTCATTGGAAGGCTCTCTATTTTAGACAAAGACACACTCGTAGAAACATTACTTACTGCAGCTTCAGAAGGGGAAGGATTATTCACTGTAGGATCAGGGGACCTGACTAATAACCTGCCAACACCAAGATCCTCCTCAGCATCCCCAGAGAAAATTGGATCTGCAGCGTCTTGGGTAGTCTCTGAATTAGCACGTGATGAAGCCATACTCCGAGTGACTGCACATACAGGGAACAGGTCAGGATATTTCTTCTCAAACTGCTTAGTTGGACTGTCAACAGAAAGTACCTTTGTTACTATCAAATTAGGAAATACCTGATTACCACCTATATCGTTCCCTAACAAGAAAATGACACCAGTTGCAGCTATCCTGTCATCAACTGCAACAGTTACAAACCCAGTAAAGTAGGCAGACTCGAGGTAAACTCTGGCTTCAGGAACTTCGAAAAGCCCACCTTGACTATCAAGGACCCTCTTCCGGCCTGTTAAACACTCCTCTACCTGGGGAAATGAACCGCGAAGGAAAACACTTCGTGTGGCAGCTGTGTCACGCAAAACCTGTATGGGGTACTCTATTCCCCCTGGACCATCTTTTGAAACAAATGTCAAACCTAGGTGCCAAAAGGAAATGACGTTAGCACCTCTCCCGAATGTCTCATACCAGCACAATTGCCCACAAACAGCGCCTCGTGACCATACACACACTTATACACATACACACACACAGACTTCCAGAACATTTCAACAACAGTATAGCACACGTGACCTTTTAGCCCCTAGGTTTGACACTGACCTAACCTCTAGACTATATATGTATATTGCTAGCTATTATGTATTAAGATATTTTAGAGTCCTGACACCTCTGCCCTGTCCATCCCCCTTTTCCTAGTGCGCCTGGGCACCGTCCATCCCACCGCTAGTTGTGACCCTTCCCCCCCCAAACACACACACACACACACACACACACACACACACACACGAGAGAGAGAGAGAGAGAGAGAGAGAGAGAGAGAGAATATCAGCATCAGAACTCGTTTAGGCTAGATTTATTAGGACGTAATTGCGTGGTATTCAGTGGGTAATTTAACCCTGTCAGATACTCCTCCATCACAGTCACTGTTGTACTCCATTACCCTTTTTTATATATGTGCTCTCTCTCTCTCTCTCTCTCTCTCTCTCTCTTTCTCTCTCTCTCATTCATTTTTCCCTGCTAAATCCTATGATTTTAGCTATTATACCATACTTGTTCTCTATATTAGTTAGATCTGATGTAAGAATAATTTTGGAAATAACGGTAACTGTCGTAAGGATTACAAATAACAGAAAAAAAGCTTGTGGGTAGGTTACTTTAGAGGACCTTGATGTATTTTCTATCGCCATGAGCTAACCCACATTCTTGTTTTCATTCGGTAGGGGGATGTAAAGGAAAGCCTATATATTTGGAGGGGGGGGGGATCATTGCTCAAAGGAGAGGAAAACTCTAGATTCATTCTCCCATTCTCTTCAATTGTATGAATCATGAGGCTGCTTGTAGCAAAAGTGCTGGAAGATAGAATCACCACATTCTTTGCCAGTAGAATCACAGAACTTTTTTTCACAGTCGTTATCACTTGCTTCTTTTCCTCCCTAAGATGAGGTGAGATAACTAAAGTCTATAAACACTATACATTTAGTTTCCTGTTCCTCAATTCCTGCGTCTTTAGGCAGTATTTACATCACTCACGGGGTAAATGGGAAAGACTGGTAATTCATCCTGCAATAGGCCTATACATGGTAGTGTAAAATGTTGTCAGTTACAGGCGGTACACATAAATCATGAGGATGTGGTTGTGGCATCACACTGTTATCCGTTAATATCCCCAGAGATTTTGCAGTGAAATATAGCTGTTTACACGTGTCAAACACCAGCACTGAGGCACACGCTACAGATCTTACCCATAAGATAATTAACACATCTTACGCACAAGATAAGTTTAAGTGCACAAACTGAGCTGATATTCTGCAGGAGTTGCTTTGTGGTGCCGCGGATTGACTATTAGTATTCCAGTGAAGGTGACGGCCCAGGAAGGACATGAGGGAGGCGCTGTCTTGATAGAAAGGACCCGTAATGGAACACCCCACATCCTAAGGGCACAATATTGGTGAAGAGGCTCTGTGGTGAAGGACCTCATACCTTATCCAGAAGGCGTTGTATTGGTGGAAAGGACCCCTAATGGAGCACTTTTCATTTGATCCAGAGGGAGCTGTGTTGGTGAAGTCTTGTGATGGTGCACCTTATGTCTTATGCAGGTGATGCTGTGTTGGTGGAAGAGCTCCGTTATGGAACACATGACGCCTTATCGAAGGGGCGCTGTGTTTGTAGAGAAGCCCCGAGATGGAACACTTCACACATTATCCACAGGGCGCTGTGTTCGTAGAGTCCCCGCAACGTAGCGCCTTTCGGCTTGTCTAGGGGTGCTTTCCACTCTGACGGCTGGCTTTTAGGCACCACAGTTTTCAGTGCTTGCCTAAGCTGATGAATATGTTATAGGGATACATTACAACTCTATAGAGGGCAGAGAATTTTATTCGGACTCTAAATTGTTCCTCCATTGAAATACAACCATGTTGGATGAAACACTGACAGTAAACAAGATTTAACAGCTGGTGGCCTGATATTTCAATGATTTAATTAGTCATCCAACAAAGTTTTACAAGTGAAGAAAAAATTTTTTAACAGCCTAAAGTGTGAAAAAAGTGAATATACCGACAACTTCATCTCCTTCCTGCTGCATAATAACGTCGGTCTCATTATTACAGAAATCTATCTGGCCAGCCTGATCACCTCTCCCCCCACGCACGCTGATACACTCCTATCACGTTAACCACCATAATAATAAAGGATTTCTGTGTGTGTGTGTGTGTGTGTGTGTGTGTGTGTGTGTGTGTGTGTGTGTGTGTGTTTGAGAGAGAGAGAGAGAGAGAGAGAGAAGGGGGGAGGGGGAGGGGGAAGCCTTGTTGTGATGATGAAACTTGTCCCCATTCATAAAATCACATACAAACAATGTCTGTGGGGTACTGGCTAAAGTCTACCTCTTAACCATGATTAGAAGTCTCACCAGCCTGTGGCTACTAGTTCCCATAAATGATGGAGCACTTGGCCATGGCAGTTGACAGCCTCGGAGCCAAGGAATGATATACTGGTATTCTCAATGGGAGATGATGTGCTCGAATGCTCTGAGGGAGATCCTGACGCAAAGACTGTTTTCTCTCAAGCTAATGTCAGACGATTATTCTCCACTCACCGTCGCCCAAGGGTTAAGGCCATCAACTCTATGCGCAAGGAAACGGCGCAATGCAGGCAATTCCTTGAAAAGTACACGGTGCTTGGTTTCATTTTGGTGGAACCGAGTATAAATAGAAAGAGTAGACGTTTATTGATTAATTAATTTTCCTGAGGGGACGCAACAGAAAAGGAAGAGAAGTACCTAGAAAAAAATTATGTATTCTTAATTTTCTTTAGGGGCGAGGAGTGGAAAAAATAAAATTATAAATTTTTATTAACTATTTTCATTTCCCTAAGTGTCGCGGGGAAGAAAAACAAGAGACGTACTAATTTTTGTTATTGTCTTTGTCTTGACTTCGAAAAAGTAGGAAAGGTAGGGTGGCAGACACTTTATGGAGGGGGGGGGGGAGCAGACAAGCAAGAAGACTATCGAGTGGCTGTCACTGAACCGGGAGAATACAATGAAGAAGGAATGGGTAAGGGCGGGTAGTGGGGTGGGTGGAGAAGGTTAAAGTTCAAGGGGTTAATTCAAGTGTTATCATAGTCGCGTCATACAGGTAAGTAATGGTGGGCAGGTGTGGTGTGGTGTGGACGGGTAGACTAGCGACGGTGTAATGATAAGGTGAGATAAATTCAGTCATATGTTCCTCATGCTTCATAGAGTCTACTTAAAGTATGTTGGTCACTTTTTCCCGGATGCATCAAAATATAGAGGCATCAGTGGGCAGAAAAGAATACTAAACCTGATCTCAACACAGGAAGACAAAGTCTGGACTACTGTATATATATCCCCTTAGTAAATCATACTGCATACTTTACACTTAAAGCAGGATTCAATTTATCCCGGAAGCATCAAATCAAAGAGAGCCACCTGTAAGCAGAAACGCAAATTAATCCTAATCTAAGATTAGAAAGGTTAACTGCCTGGGAAGGCGTAAGCATCAACCTCTTAACTTCACACTATGCAAGAGCGATCGCCTAACCAGAGGACATAATAATCCAGAATACCTTAACCGCTAGTCTTCGTCTACCTCAGATCCGCCCAAGATTGTACTTCACTGCACAGCTGGCATACTTGGTCATGGCTGGTGGAAACTGAACTGAACTGTTTCTCATTGGAAGTCACTCTCCAGATTGGCTTCCCCCCGGACTTCAACTTACAGCAGTTCATGTCCAAATGTTACAAAATTTTTTATGAATGGAGGAAACCTGTAACCTGGTGTAAGAATTTTTTAAAATTTGTTTTTCCTTCCTCTGCTCATGTTCTGGACACACACACACACACACACACACACACACACACACACACACACACACACACACACACACACACACAAACGAGGATAAAATGCTGTTGCACTCGTATTGTTCGGGTGGGCGGCCAGGGTTATGGGTTTTAGGCTGGCAGAGTGTAGTGAGAAGCAGATCATCATCATCATCATCCAATCCTATATTGCACCATGAGGAGCGTAGGAGCCCGGGGCTAGGCAAGTTGGTCCCGACATTTTAGATGAGAGTGACCAGCCTCACGCATCCATGAGTGGCATGACATGAGCAATGAACCCCAACCACCCCTTGGATATAAACCTTCACCGGCTCAATCCGATTGGAGCGCAATAATTACTCACTAAATCACCTGGCACCAAAATTTGGTTATATGGTTACCACCCAGCGTAGTAAATGGTTTCCTGGTGTATAGGAAACCATTTGGCTTGTCACTCAGTGTAGAGTTACCCACAGGCAGAGGGAAGAGGAAAGAATGAAGGAATGAAAGAGAGAAGAGGGAGTGTAAAGTCACCCGTAGGCAGAAGGACAAACAAAGAATGAAGGAAAGAATGGAAGGAAAGAAGGATGGAGGAGAGGAAAGGGCAGACATCCGAGAGCAGCACTACACTGAGTGAGTGGAGAAGCAGAAATGGGTGAAAATCAGGCGAACGTTATTCCTGGCTTGACACAGCGTAGCGGCCTTCTTGACCTCACTGACAGTTGATTTATTATCCTTCTTTATCCACGTAGTACTGTACACTACAGCAGTGATATTCAGACACAAGCAGAGGACAAAGAGACATGCATGAGGAGCTATAAAGAAAAAAAAAAAATCCAACTGATCGAACCACACCTCCATTCACTGTCTAATCAAGTCTTCAAAATTTTACTTTGTCTATCTATCTATCTATATACCTAGGCTGCTTCCCCCAAGGAAAGAGAGGTAACCAAGACAGGACGACACACTCCCAATTTACTCATCCATTCAAACACATTCATTCACATCTTAGCCCCAAAGGGGAGAAGGGACAGATCCTCACCGCACCACACCGCACGAGGGTCAACTGCTCAGTGCAATCAGTGACATCCGCAGCAGGGCCCGACAGCAGAGCTGGTTTACCCCTGCCACATCATAATAGACCCATCCCCTTAATCGCACCTGACCTAATTAGCTGATCAGACCAAATGCGGGAGAATATCCTCTCAGGGCTGCGTCATCTTTTATTCATTCACAGTTTCTCTCCATTTACTTCTGTCACGCACAGCCACACTTTCTTGCTCAACAGACATCCCTCTCGCATCCAACGCTCTCTTCACACTAACAATCCATCCTATTCATGGTCTTCCTCTCAGTCTTACACCTCTCACATCAGATCTAGTTATCTTTTTCACCAATCACTCATTATTCATTCTCTCCATATGGCCAAACCTTCTCAACACCCCCTGCTCAACTCGGTCAGCCATCTCCCGAACAACTCTAGTTCTCCCTCGCACTTCATCAATTCTCACTTGATCCATACGCGTCACTCCACACATACTTCTCAGACACCTCATCTCCATTACATTTAAACTTTTCCTCATATTCCATGTTTCAGCCCCATATAACGCAGTCCGTACCACAGCACCCTCATACAGCCTTCTCTTTACATTATACTTTGTACACAATTATTATTATACTTCCAACAAATGAATCCTCGTAAAGAATCCTCGTAATGAATCCTCGTATGCCAGTGACATTGTGTGTGTGTGTGTGTGTGTGTGTGTGTGTGTGTGTGAGAGAGAGAGAGAGAGAGAGGGGGGGGGGGAGAGGGAGAGAGAGAATATTTGTACTTCCTGTCTTGTGCATCATTTTTTTTTTATCTGTGTGAAAACAAAGTGTGGGCCGGCAGGGTCAGAAGTCACGCCCGCAAATGTGCACATGCAGGATTATCAAGCCGTGCATTACGAAGTGGAGGAGTACATGGAGGAGACAAGCTTGGAGTGGTGGCAGGGAGTGAAGTTAAGCAAAAAAGGGAGGAAGGCTTCAAGTGGTGGCAGGGAGTGAAGTAAAGCAAAAAAGGAAGGCTTGGAGTGATGGCAGGAAGTGCAGTGGAGTATATGATGAAGGGAGGCCAAGAGTGCATCAGCCACTGCCAACGGAATGGAAGTGATACCTACTGACACGATTCATTCCACAGTTCATCCAGTGTGACCTTGGGCTATACACCTTCTATCTTCTCTGTCACCACTTGCATCACTTCTATCAAAAGCTTTATAGCCTATCATCTCTCATCAAGATATCGTCACCACGCATCAAGATATCGTCCATTAGTTCCTTCAAACTCTCTCTGCCTCCCTTCCTCATGGATTCTCTCTCTCTCTCTCTCTCTCTCTCTCCACTGAACAACAAAACATAGACAATGGCATATGTATTGCGACCGTGACCTCAGTGGACCGGTCAGGTATAAACAATTGTCCTGTGCTTTTGCTCAGAAAAAAAAAGAAAAAAAGATGTTGCCTGAGGGATAAAGTGCTTTGTTGTGAACGACAAAGAAGCCTGGTGTTGTAGGGGTTTCACTCTACTTCGGTCAAAGTTCAGTAACTTTTAAACAGGGTGGAGGCGGCGATGGGACCAGGAGGATCTTGGCACCGCTGTTTTGAAACCAACCTCGGGTCTGCCCTGTCCCTCCCTCCTTTCATCTCTCTCTCTCTCTCTCTCTCTCTCTCTCTCTCTCTCTCTCTCTCTCTCTCTCTCTCACACACACACACACACACACACACACACACACAGGTGTATATATACTGGTCACAGTGATGGAAGGAATACAGGATTGACAATGGGTCACCAACTAATCCTCAACAATAAGCCAGGGGACATAAAGCAGCTGGGTAATGGTTCACCCGGATGACGTCTTTCACCCCCACAGTGGCAGGGTTAATGTGTGTGTTGTTAATGGTGGCGGGTAATGGTTCACTAAGATGACACCTCTGATCCCTCGCTGTGGAAGGGTTAATGTGGGTCCTGGGGGGGGGGGGGGGTGATGGAAGAAAAGAGAAGTGATGCACTGGTGTGTGGTTTATTTCGTGTATATAATATATATATATTTTTTAACTGAGTATGCATCTATACACGTCTGTATATTTATACAGTACTCGTTTTCTTTTACGACTGTAGAAGTAAATCTACTTTTGCTGTGTATGCTCTGTTTGCAGCAGCGTAAATTTATATATTTTTTAATGTGTCCGACTTAAGGCTTCAGTGCCTATCCCAAGGCCCTGTAACCCTCCTACACACCTCCACATGTCACCACTTCGGTGCTAACACCCACCGTCCATACTGAATACATGCTAGGGCTGTCTCATACAGGTCTGGTGTACTAGTACAGTATTAGCTGAGATATTTTTACATGTCGGCGGGTCTTTTGGTAGATCAGTAAAGTCTGCTATTTATGAAATTCAGATTCTAAGACTGTTCCCTGCTCCAACCGGGATTCGACGCTGGGTCCATTCGGACTGCTGGCTACTTCTCCACCGATTCAGTTAGAAGATACTTACTTCATTACGACAAGCCTTTTCCCCATCATATCAGACCCACCACTGATACACACTGACTTGCTAATCTAAGATCGCTTTCCCTCCCGCTGTTGCCTTTCCTTTCCCTGATCTGGTCTGGGGGAGGAAGCACGATGTGGTGTCAAAAGTTGAGGTGAGAGGGCAAAACGTGCAATACTGACTCATGTACACCCATCAAATTTTAATTATAAATAAACGTCAAGGTAGACACAGGCCTGGTGCCGTGGTGTGCGGGGGAGCTTAACCTATATAGATGGATTTTGTCCTGGGTCATCTGAGGCTCTTACACCACTGACAGATGGGAAAGGGAAGGGACGGATGGAGAGGGAGGAAGTCAAAACTGAAAAGGGAAATCAGAAGGGATGGATGGAGTGGTGAAATGGGGAGAGAAAGAATGAGAGGAAAGGGGGAGGGAAAAGAAAGATGGGTGATGAAGTGGGAGGGAACAGAAAATATAGAATGATGGAGAGGGAGGGAAAGAGGAAGAAGGGATGATGGAGAGGGATGGAATGGAGGAGATGAAAGAAGGCACAGAAAAAGGGGGAAGCGGGGAGGATGGACAGACAGGGGGAGATAGGAGGTTGGAGAGAGAGGGGAAAGGTTAGATGGGAGAATGGAATGGGAGTCAGGAGGATGAAAGAATGTGCTACAGAGATAACTGTATATTACGTTGGAGGAAGAACAGTGTGTTGAAGACTGAATGTAGAGTGTGTTGGAGGGAGATGGGTGTATCCAGGAGGGTAACTAAAGTGTTTTATATGAAGGAGGGTGTGTTGAAGGGTAATTTGTGTATGTGTTGGAGGAAGGAATGTGTCCTGGAGAGTGAAAGGCTAGTGAGGCAAGCCTTTGAAGAGCAAAGGGGAGAAAGTGAGGGAGGAGGGTGTGTTAGATAATGAGGGAGAAGGGTGATAGTAAGAGGGAAGGGGAAGTGTGCTTGAAAGTGAAGAACGAAGGAATGGACTGTGCGAAGGGAAAGAGAGGAGTAAGGGGGAGAGGGAAAAAATGTCGGAGAGTGAGAAAAGTATGTTTATCGTGATGGTACTCTTAGCGAGTAAATCTCATTAAACCCTTATTCTCCTCTACTAATCCAACTGCTTGCCTGTCAACGTGCTCCCCTCTCCCCTCCTTACTATTCTAGTTGTTCGCCTCCCTTTCTATGGCTTCTCTTGTGTCTGTCACCGAATGTTGTGTCTAGTCCCCAGTCTTTTCATTAAAATCTGTAGCTCAGTTAATTCTAAACATTTTTTTTTTTTGTATGCCTTTCATAATACATTTTTAAAATATGCATAAACAGATCTTTTTACCCGCCTCTTCTAAAACCGTAAAGTCATACTGAGGAGGGTAGGAGAAAAGAGAAAGAATACAGGAGAAGAAAGTGTAGTGCCACAATTTTAAGTATTAGTGTAAGTTAGTAAAAGCTGGTATTGTAAGTGTAATCTTAAGCTTTAGTATTGTAAGTATAGCTCATGATTAAACCGTTAAGTTCTGTATTTAAGTCTAGTCTTAGTTGATATTCATAATCTGAACATCATTCTGCTATTGATAATGCTAAGTCGAGTTTTGATGTGAATATGACTAATGTTTATACCTAATGAATCAGCCGTTTCCAACAAAGACGTATAACCGCGGAAATTTTAGCAGATTAAATATCGTGAATGTCTTCCTTTATATTCTGATCTAGAGATTTACATGCCGAAGTTAATAGATTTCCCCTTTTGAACTATGCAGTGGTGAATTGAGAATGTCTGAAGTAAGAATATTGAAGATTTTCATTTGTGAAGCGCGAAATTCATGTTACTGAGTTGGGGTTACAGTCACGTAGGTATGTAACCAACACGGTAAACTGTTCGAATTCTTAATTAATTTGCCTTCATTATGATTAAAGTTCCTGTACACTTATTACAAAAATTTCAACATCGTAAGTCACTTTTCTATGTATGTTGAGTGCAAACATATCTTTTGTATTCTTTGAAGATCCTAGAGAATCGATAATAATATAAAGTAATCATTAAAGTTTTAGCCGATTCCTGAATACTGTCTTGATGCTTATAAAACGCGAGAAGCCGCGCCAAACAATTCAGATCATCGCTGCTTTTCATCGTTGTAGGTTGGTGCTCAAGCTCTCTCCTTCCCCCCTTTCCTCTCCTTCGTGTATTAAGTCGTCTTATACATTCGTGAGTTAAATTACTGATATTTTCCCCTGATCCTTCTTGTGCTGAATAACGAGATCATAGCTCCTTTTCATCGTTGCAGACGAGAATTATGGAGGCCATGGCTCACATTCCAAGGATATGAGCGTTCTAGCTGCTGCCTGACCGCTAACATACTAAATCATCCCCCCCTCCCCTTTCGTTCATGGAATCAAAGTGAATATCGGCTGGTCCACTTGTCCATGTGATTACTGGTCCTTTTGATTATTGTGTCTAGTTTATATAAGATCCTTCAATTATCGTGCATTTAGTCTTAGAGAATATTCTTTGGTGATAACCTTTAGGTTCCTTCCTGACGAGTCCGTCAGAGACCACGGAACTATATCCACGCGTATCAGTATTCTTGGGATATTAGTCTAGTGTGTAAAGATACATATTTCTGGAGTTATACTGTAAATCCTGATTATTGAATATTTAGTTTTGTAAAGATTCTCATTCCTGGTGATAAAGCTCCTCATTATATTTTGTTTGGTATATTTCACAGTTTGAAGAGTAATTGTATTTCAGTTCTTAATGCTTAGTAAATCTTAGGTTAAATCGTATCGAGTTTTGAATTTTTGCTATCCTCCAAGGAGTGGTACAGACGAGGTTGAGTGGCCCGCAAGGTGTGCTAATATCTAACTTCTCACGCCCTCTCTAGTAAGATCACGCTACCTCATTTTTCCATATATTCTCAAAATAAGATCACGCTACCTCATTTCTCTGAATCTCTAAAATTCTCAGATAAGATCACTCTACCCTATTTCTCTATAATCTCTAAAATTCTCGGCGTTACACTGGATGTATCTAAATTCTGATCATTACACTGGTGTCTAATCTTCAGCATCATATTGGTGGTGTATCATGAAATTTTCATTGTTATCCTGGTTTGGACATGTGGAGAGGATTGGGGATGATAATTAGGTGAGGAAGGTGAGAAGTGTTAATATTAGGCGTGGGGTTATGAGGGGTAGACCGAGAAAGACATGGGACGAGGTCATTAAGTGTGACCTCAGGGTTAAGGGACTGAACAGGGAGGCTGCAGTGGATCATGCAGCATGGACAGCCCCCATTAGGTGACCAAGGCCGACACATGCAAGCATGTTGGAGCCTTTAAAAATGAAACGAGAAGTGGGCAGCGGTGGCATCCAAAATTCCGTTGTTACACTGGTGGCTGAAGCGGCGGGATAAGATATTGTTGTTGGACAAGATATTGTTGTGAAATAGAATCCCTCAATATCAGTACACTGGAGGCCCACTAAATCTCACGATATTTGTAGAATTAATGGTCTTTAAAGCTCCTGGAGGACCAGCAAAATTATACTTCACCAAGAATAGAATGAAAACTGAGATGGAGGCACAACTTATGTATTTTGTGGCATTTGTCTAGTGGAAGGAGTAGTAAGGTGAAAGATGAGTTGTTGATGGAACTTAGGGGTCAAATGTCAAGAAGAACGAGTGTAGCTCAGTGGACCATGATAACCGATTCGTTAGGAACTTCCCCCTCAAAACAAAACAATCCACACACATCACGCCATCGCATAGTGAAAGTGTTGATGGACGAAGGTGATTACATGGTAGAGGTTGGTTCACGGGGAAGAGGATGCAGGGAGCTGAGGGACGGGTGAGGCCCTGTTGCGGAGGAGATGAATGGCCCTTGTGACCCCTGGAGGGGGCCTTTGAGCCTGATCCAGTGGATGAATGGTTGCCGCCCCGTGAGAGATGCCCTCCCTGGAGACTTATTGAGAAGTGTTGAGTGTTAAGCTGGCTATTGCAGTATTAACCTTATCAAGTTTCTGGGCAGGGCAGATTATGTCTGTGCTAGAGTTAGCCACTCACGCTGACCCACATCTTCGCAGCCCGATATTTTACTTTGATCGCTCTGTGTAAATACACTTTTGATGATAGAATGTTGGTTTTCGTGTCATTTTAAAGCTGAATAGTTGTACTTTATCGTAGTATGTTCAAAAAAGAACAATGAAAATTAAATGTCAAAATGACGAGTTGAAGTTAGGCGAAAAGCAAAAATTTTATACCTTGCCATAGAAAAATATTCGGCAAAAAATAACGAGCAAAGATATGTAAATTTGGTTTAAACCATGCAAAAATACAATAAACTACCTTAACAATGATACATAAATTTTGGTAATAGTGCAGTGAAGCGAAAGGAGAGATGCACAATTTTATTTAAATCTCAGCCGCGTATTCGCTTCGCAATATTTTTCTTTGATTGGTCAATGAAAATACACTTTTTATGATAGGATGCTGGTTGTGGTGTTATTTTGAAACAATAGTTGTACTTCATCGTAGTATATTCATAAAAGGAAAATAAGGAAAATAAAGTCAAAGTGATGAGTTGAAGTTAGGCAAAAACCAAAAATTTTATACCTTGCTGTAGAAAAATATTCACCAAGAATAAAGTTATAAAGAAACAAAGCTATGAATCAGACCAGCTGTGCAGTACCGCCACGCAGAGCAACCATTCCGTGACATCATGCTCGAGCCTCTTTGATATGATGAGTAAATGTGATTTATGGTGAATATTTTACAAAAGTTTCGCAAAATGACGATGAAAAGCATCATCGGAATCTCTGACATTGTATTTGAAATGACGATTGAAATAGTCATAAGAATATCAAAGGGTTAAGGTAAGAGATGGATAGGGAAATGTGTGTGGGTCGAACTGTCTGACTATTGACTGTGAATTCATAGGAGTTTGGGTTTTGGATGCAGCCCAGTTCAGTGGAAATATTAAATTGCTTTTATTCGAGGGGAAGTGTGCACGTACCCCTCAACTTACAGTCAGCACGGTCTCGAGTGAAACAGTGACTTCAGGACCTGAGAGGCACTCGTCAATTACTAGGTGGAGAGGTGGAAGCGTAAGAACGAATGGATGGGAGCGTAAATGCGATTAGTTAAGAGGTTGAATGAATGGGAAGCGCCCCTAGGACGATCCTGGCAGTGAGAGTACGGAACTGGCCAGGTGAGATGACCACGTTGCCACTCAGGAAGGAGGTTGGCTGGGGCACATCTATCCACTGAATTTTGAGTGTTTATCGTGACAGAAAAGTGACCCCCTGGGGTACGTGACTTTTCTTGTGGACCGACAAGTGCCACTTATTGGAGTCATGTTCATAGTCAAATTTGGTAAGTCCGTCGCGTCCGCACACACGTCCCTATGAAATGTTGATGAATAATCTGAGTGTTGACATCCGATGTTATTTCTTTTTCCCGTAGGAAGGACCCGTGTAGTGCCATAATTTTAAGTATTTGTGTAAGTTAGTATAAGCTAGTATTGTTAAGTGTAATCTTAAGCTTAAGTATAGCTCATGATTTAACCATTAAGTTCTATATTTAAGTCTAGTCTTAGTTGATATTCATAATCTGAACATCATTCTGCTATTGATAATGCTAAGTCGAGTTTTGATGTGAATATGACTAATGTTTATACCTAATGAATCAGCCGTTTCCAACAAAGACGTATAACCGCGGAAATTTTAGCAGATTAAAAATCGTGAATGTCTTCCTTTATATTCTGATCTAGAGATTTACATGCCGAAGTTAATAGATTTCCCCTTTTGAACTATGCAGTGGTGAATTAAGAATGTCTGAAGTAAGAATATTGAAGATTTTCATTTGTGAAGCGCGAAGTTCATGTTACTGAGTTGGGGTTACAGTCACGTAGGTATGTAACCAACACGGTAAACTGTTCGAATTCTTAATTAATTTGCCTTCATTATGATTAAAGTTCCTGTACACTTATTACAAAAATTTCAACATCGTAAGTCACTTTTCTATGTATGTTGAGTGCAAACATATCTTTTGTATTCTTTGAAGATCCTAGAGAATCGATAATAATATAAAGTAATCATTAAAGTTTTAGCCGATTCCTGAATACTGTCTTGATGCTTATAAAACGCGAGAAGCCGCGCCAAACAATTCAGATCATCGCTGCTTTTCATCGTTGTAGGTTGGTGCCCAAGCTCTCACCTCCCCCCCTTTCCTCTCCTTCGTGTATTAAGTCGTCTTATACATTCGTGAGTTAAATTACTGTGATATTTTCCCCTGATCCTTCTTGTGCTGAATAACGAGATCATAGCTCCTTTTCATCGTTGCAGACGAGAATTATGGAGGCCATGGCTCACATCCCAAGGATATGAGCGTTCTAGCTGCTGCCTGACCGCTAACATACTAAATCATCCCCCCCTCCCCTTTCGTTCATGGAATCAAAGTGAATATCGGCTGGTCCACTTGTCCATGTGATTACTGGTCCTTTTGATTATTGTGTCTAGTTTATATAAGATCCTTCAATTATCGTGCATTTAGTCTTAGAGAATATTCTTTGGTGATAACCTTTAGGTTCCTTCCTGACGAGTCCGTCAGAGACCACGGAACTATATCCACGCGTATCAGTATTCTTGGGATATTAGTCTAGTGTGTAAAGATACATATTTCTGGAGTTATACTGTAAATCCTGATTACTGAATATTTAGTTTTGTAAAGATTCTCATTCCCGGTGATATAGATCATCATATTTTGTTTGGTATATTTCACAGTTTGAAGAGTAATTGTATTTCAGTTCTTAATGCTTAGTAAATCTTAGGTTAAGTCGTATCAAGTTTTGAATTTTTGCTATCCTCCAAGGAGTGGTACAGACGAGGTTGAGTGGCCCGCAAGGTGTGCTAATATCTAACTTCTCACGCCCTCTCTAGTAAGATCATGCTACCTCATTTTTCCATATATTCTCAAAATAAGATCACGCTACCTCATTTCTCTGAATCTCTAAAATTCTCAAATAAGATCACGCTACCCTATTTCTCTATAGTCTAAAATTCTCGGCGTCACACTGGAGGTATCTAAGTTCTGATCATTACACTGGTGTCTAATCTTCAGCATCATATTGGTGGTGTATCAAGAAATTTTCATTATTATCCTGGTGAGCAGTAGTGGCATCCAAAACTTCCGTAGAGAAACTGTGGTAAGATGAGAGGTGGAGAAAATGGGGAAAAGAAGGAGACTGAAGAAGAACAGAGAAGACTGAAGTTATGTATGATGACCACTTGAGAGTGGGTAACATTCCTGGGAATATGATCCGCCTCAGTATGTCTTCTGTGTCTGGAGATTACCACACACATGGGATTAAATTTCAAGTACTTACGCCGATATAAAGCATGACATTTTCATCATCTGAGTCCAACCACCACCAGGCTATTTTACTCAAGCTAAAAGAATCTCTGATGGGGAAGGAGTTCATGACAGCTACATCTAACCTCTACAACTGGAGAGTTTCTTCTCCGCTGAATAGAATAGTCTGATGGTAACAAAAACAAAATATGAAATGTGTTAACAAACAGAAAATTTAACGACGCTACGTTCGCCAAACGTGGAAATGAGCTGGACTACAAGTGGTTAATGAAAGGGATGGAGAGAGAGGCAGACACGAGCCACTTCACATCATGACCCGTCCACACAAGCCACCCTGTCACTCTTTCACACCAAGTTATTTTTGGTTATTGCTCTCTCACTCTCTCTCTCTCTCTCTCTCTCTCTCTCTCTTGAATGTGTAATGCCCGCCTCCCTCCCTCAGCATATTAAGCACCGTTTTTCATTCTAAGGACGTCTTTTTCACTTTGTGCAGATAACGATGCATTACTTTAGTTTAAGGGAGCATGCAAGTAGTGGAGGGATTAATGAGAACTATCCCACTGGTTATGTCTCCTCAAACCCGAAAATGAATTGTTTGGAGATGATGATTACAATATAAAGACTGAAAGGTACTGGTGGTCAAGACGGGAGAAAAATATGTGTTCCTCCAACCTCCACACAAGGAAAGTCACACATGGTAGCAAGGTGACTGTCCTAACTGTGTACGTGGCCACCTCTAATGAGGATATCGGATAGGGTGACTGCTGGTTGGTTTGTCCCTCCTAATTTGATATGGAGGGGAGACAGGGGGCTAGGTGTGGAGGGGAGACGGGAAGCTTAGGTGTGGAGGGGAGACAGACAACTTAGTGTAGAGGGGAGATAGGGGGCTTAGATGTGGAGAGGAGACTGGGGGCTTAGGTGTGGAGGGTAGACAGGGGGCTTAGGTGTCGTTGGGAGACTGAGGGCTTAGTGTGGAGGGGAGAAACGGGGCTGATGTGATGTAAGCTGATCATAACTTGAACTAGCTTGTATATCAACAATCAATACAGATAGGGCAACAGACATGTATAACTTGGTCTTGATGGGACGGCAGGGATCTGATGTGATGTGAACTGATTTTAACATGAACTTGCTCATGTGTCCACCATAGGAATAGAAAGAATAGTTAGTAGTACGTACAAAACCCTTTCATGCAAGGATTCCAATCGAGTCATTAAATACCATCCTGTACAATGCACCATGATGCACATCGTGTCAAACAAAGAAGGACACAAGTTTCCCGCCGATGTGTGTCATAGATATATATTTTTTTTACCCTATTCGTCTCATGGTGCAGTTTACAGCTTGTTAAACAATCTAATGACTTAAACCACCTGTGCCTGAGAGGGTTAAGAGTTTACTCTAATTTAAGCAATATCTATCTGTCCATATCGATTAATTACTAATGCGTTTCAGATTAGCATACAAGAATCTGGAGGCTAAATCAGGCTCGAAGCGGATATTGACAAAGTTTTACACAAGTGCTTTATAATCAGACTTGAATATATACCGTGTGTGTTTACTTCTGCTTACGACGTTGGGTAAATTTAAGCAACGTCAGCCTGTCCCCACCAAAGTCAATACTGCCGGATGGTTTGTAAGCAATTAAGAGACTTGAGGCAGCATCACATCCCAGCAGATATCAAATGGCTGTTAACAAAGAAGTCCCCACAACCAAGCTTGAGTACATGCACATTCTTTTGACCACAAACTTCGAACTTGTGCGGATATTTAGACAACGTCAAGCTGTCCAACCAAAAGCCGAACAAAACATGGGCTTCAGTTTATATGGATTCCAAAGGTACAATTGTCCTTCATCCTGGTACTAGTCCCCGCTCCCCTAAGAAAAAGTAAAAGAAAGGAAAACGGACAGAAAAAACGAAAAATTACGAAAACAGAAAGAAAAAGAAAGAAAACAGAGAAAAAGAAAGTCCAGAGAATACTGATTTTTCTTCTTCAAAGCAGACTTCGTAATTTGGTTAATTTAAGAAGGCCAGGCAATGGATTTGCTCAAAGTCAACTCTGTGTGTGTGTGTGTGTGTGTGTGTGTGTGTGTGTGTGTGTGTGTGTGTGTGTGTGTGTGGGAACATGTTCTTTAATCGTATTAAACTGGGCATCAAGACCCCCGAAAAAGAAAAAAAAAATTAATCACTCCCTCCCCTTCACAATGCCAGGTCCCTTTGCCCCTCAACATCCACCCCCCGTGAAGCTCTGTACCACTTATGACTCACCCTATATCTGGGAAACACTGAACAATACTGAACTCAAAGGCCTGGGATCCTCAAGGCCAGACAGGTAATTAAACACTGCCATATACGCGGCTCACATACAGGGGAAGTTCAGTGCAGACATTTTTCATCGCCTTTTCGTGCCGTCGCTGACAAAGTATTAATTCGCTACTGCTTCGAGGGTGAGGAAGTACGAGGTAGTGGGGAGAGGGGGAGAGATGGGGAGGGAAGGGTGGGGAATTACAGCAAATAATTTTTCACTCTTGGACCAGCTGCAGCTCAATATCTCATCATAATCCACCTTCATGCATATTAAGTGTCCTAACTTGTTGTTTTAGACGCAAACCTACATTGTTCCTTAATGAGCCCCCTGGCAAATTTCCTCCTATTATACTCTTTCTTTTACACTAACTATAGTCAATATATTATCTGTGCTCAAATCTTACCATAATACCTCATTCATCTGTTCTCATTACGGCATGATACTTCTTCTCATAATTTCCAGTCGTCATTGGATGAATCGATAGATGATGTAAAACGGAGCACTCTTTACCTTACTAGCTTTCTTTAGTCTTCTAATGATCGAGACGTCTCTAATATTATAGGTGCTGCTGCTAAAGCCAGATGATTTTATTCAGTTCAGTGAGTAATAGCAGTACTGTTACCAATATCCCTCGCATGGTAGGAACAATTCTAGTGTTCTGTCCCAATTGATTCCGTTCATTTTGCTGAGAGTGAATCACAGAATCCTGAGTGTTAACCGAAAGTATGATCATAGCTCCCCTTCTCTCTCTCTCTCTCTCTCTCTCTCTCTCTCTCTCTCTCTCTCTCTCTCTTTCCTATAAAATTTCAATGCCTGTTCTTTCTAACAAGCATGGTGTCTTTTTTCTACTCTTTTCCTGCCGGTTTTACCAGTTGGTGTGGTGGTTGGGGGAAAGCCTTCCTTTTTTTTCTCTCATATTCAGTTACACGGTGGTTACCCCTTGGTAGCATTAGCATTTGTTCCAGCAGACGACATCGGACATGGCCGTTCCTGTAAATAATCTCCTGTCTATAATGAGGGAAGCTGAAATTAATAAGAGCAAGAAGGTGAGAAGAAGGAGGAGAACAAGGTAACGCCAAAAGATGACCGGAAACACTGGGGGATGTTGACAAGTAAAAAGTCCAAAAAATATATGATCAGAGAACCAAATCCTCAAAGATGAGAAAGAGCGGTAGAGGAGAGTAATAAACTTGGAGAGGAAGTACTGAAATCGAAAAAAAAAAATAGGAAAAAAAGGACAAAAGTAGGGTAAGCTATGAAAGTAAAAGAGAAAAAATGAAAAGGAAGCAACATTATATATAAATATCCCTGAATGCCTGTCCACGCCCCCTGCCTGTCTGCCAGCAAGGGTAGCATTAGCTATGTTGACGCTGGCGATATATTTCAATTATATGCTCCCCCCCCTTACCCCCCCCACACACGAGGTAGGTAGTGGTTCGAGAAGGAAGACAAGAAACACACCAGCAGACCCGGAAAGAACAAACAAGGTAGGCAAATAATCGGGCAGGTACACAGGCACACAGGTACCTTCGTATGTTAAAGAAGGAGAAATAAGATACCATAACTGTCAAGGACTATAAATATATATCTGAGATGAAGGGCAGCATCTGAACTTTTAATCCTCCAGGCATACACCAAAGCCAAATGAAACAATAAAACTTCTCAGAAACCCTTCTCATCCCTGCCTCGCATTCTCAAAATCTCGATATGACAACTAACTCGACTATTATTTTTTGCAGTGAGTGAAAGCTACCATACCAGTGTTGGTCCCTGACTGAATAAGGTCAGACAATCAAACCAGGGGTGACGAAACGGCATGATTAGCAAGGAACAGTCACAGGATTATCTATTACTGGTGGCGTTGCTCTTACAGGGAAATTCGGAGGGTATGAGTGATCTTCATTGGATGAATTCCATCATAGGTATGGGAATAGGCTTATGTGATTTCAGCAGCTTTTTTCTTTTATTGCAACAAAAATCCCTCCCCCCCCACACACACACCAGAGAGAGAGAGAGAGAGAGAGAGAGAGAGAGAAAGGTAGTGGACAATTTGATATAAACAAATACAAAGATCGACTGATGCTCCTGGAGACAGAAACATAAGCATTAAATTCGAGAATAACAATATAAATAACAATGACCTAACCTTGCTGTGATGGGTGAATCACTTGTGGGTGGGGATGAAGGAGGTGGCGGTGGGTGGAGAAGTGTGGGTAAGGTGACAGGAAAGAGAGGAGAGAAGGTACGTTGGAGGGGAGGGGAAAACGTGGAGGTATTAAACGAGCCTGACATAAGTAGTGCTGGTGGAGAAGGTGGATGAGGGAGAGGATGGAAGAGGGAGGAAGATTAATAGATATCTAGTAAAGAAGGAGTTAGAGAGAGAGAGAGAGAGAGAGAGAGAGAGAGAGAGAGAAATATTTAAGGGTTGAAAGGGAGTTTAGTCTGGGATTGGGGAAAAAAAAGAAATCGGGAAGTGAGAGGGAGAGTGAAAAATCAAGCAGCGTATATGGAAAGAAGACATGAAAGGGGATCAGGAAGAACAAAGGTAGGAATGGCGAGGCAGTTTTACTTATCATATTCACTTCCACTACTATTTCAGTCTTACAGTTGTCTCATTCTAAGGTCCCTATGCTAAGTTGATGGTATTATCCTCTATTATAAAAGATACATAAAAAAGGAACACTCCACCACTAGCTAATTATTGTTTTGTGGCTGACAACGACTTGAGTGAATATTAGGGTGGAATGCTTAAACCGAAAATCGCAAAGTGGGAAGCACATCGCATTTTTTTTTTTTTTAGCATGTGATGATGATGGAGCGTATCTGGCCTTCCTATATGGTTGCTGGCTGCATTCTGTAACATGGGATCCAGGCTAACCACACCTAATAACCACAGGTGTTTCATAATGATCTTCTGTAATTAAAGGTTTCCTTTCTGCTTTTCCATATACGGTTTAAGCATACCATCATTGAAAGAAGGCATTTGTCAGTCAGCGATTCATGCAGTATACTTATCGAGTCTGCCCTTACAGTCGCCTCAGTGTTATTGATTTTCCTTGTATGGTCAGCAATGGCAAGCAGTAGTGGTAGTAGTAGGAGAACGGAGGAGAAGGAGGAGGAAAGGAAAAAATATCGAGGAAGAAGAAAGAAGTGGAAAAAAAAAAATGCCAGAAAAGGACGGTCGGAAGTTGTGAAAAAAAAAAAAAGTATGAGAGGTGAAACGAATAAGGATGACTAAAAAAGGACGAAAGGAAGACAAAGAGAAGAAAGGATGAATTATGGAAAAAGGCAAGGAAGACGGTCACAGAAAAAGAAGAAAACAACTAGGAAGAGCAAGAAAGAATGCAAATGGAGAAGGAAACGGTAAAGAAAATATACCAGGTTACATTTGGTCTGCTCTTGTGATTATTTACACACCTTATGCTGCCCCTTCTTTGTTTTGGAGTTTAAACGTTTACCTTGAGTGTACAGTCAAACAGAAAAGTCCGTTCGCTTCTCCTGCTTCTCTTCCACCGCTGGATTGACTGACGCTCGAATATGACGTAGTGAAATCCAGATGATCCTCCTTCTGTGAGTGATTCTGCACTTTGGTTTCACTGAAGCATCTTCGAACGCACGAACTTTTGTATTTGACTGTACCAGTCGTCGCCACCAGGTAAGGTAGTGGAGGCGGTGCAGGAGTCGGTGGTGATAGATAATGGCAGGGCCCAATATTTACCCCCTGACCTCCACGCACCCACTCATACCCCCCGGCCAGCTAGCTACCCTGCCAACTCCTCTTGCCCGGTAGTATGACCACAAGACACCCTTCTCCCATCCCTTTTCCTTCACCACCTGCAACTCGTGTCAACACCCGCATCTGATACTGGTTTTCATCCCAGAATTATAGCCCAATACACTTATCCTTTATGAAACTGAGTTAACGCGAGATATAGTTTTTTTTTTTTTCATTACCTAAGAATGATGGAGTGGCATTTTAAACTCAGTAGTAAGAAATAATGTATTTTGTTTTTAATGTGTCCGACTCAGGGCAAAGGCATCAGGGCCTATTTCTCGGGGGCCCAAGGCCCAGTAGTCCTCCTACACCTCCACATGTCACAACTTCGGCGCTAACACCCACCGTCCATATTGAATACGTGCTAGGGCTGTCTCATACAGGACTGGTGTACTGGTATTAGCGGGGGTACTTTTACGACATGTCGGCGGGTCTTCTGGTAGACCAGGAAACTCTGCTTTTATGAAATTCAAATCCTTAAACTTTTCCCTGCCCCAGCCGGGATTCGAACCTTGGTTCAGTAGGACTGCAAGCCGCCTCTTTACCGATTCAGCCACCTCTTCTGTGTAACGGTGTGTGTGTGTGTGTGTGTGTGTGTGTGTGTGTGTGTGTGTGTGTGTGTGTGTGTGTGTGTGTGCAATCGTGCGCCCCGCCATCTGTTACCTTGTAAAAAACTGTGAGTATATGATTCAGGTCGTTGTGCTTGCATGGTATCTAGAAGCGCCCCTAAGAAAAACAGTAAAACTACCCGAATTTTGAATCCTCGATCTTCTCTCCATAAACGTCAAGGTCTGAACCCGCCACCGTGCAGTTCGCCACCCACTACTGCCATCACGGGACCATCAGCTCCCTCTGGGGACACAAGAGTCATACATCAGCGTGGCTGCGATCTATTTACTGTATACTCGTATGCTCGGCTGCTCGCTATGGAGCAAAGCAGAAGTGGGAGGTAGGCGGCCAGGCAAGGCGGGGTGAAGGTATGGTACTCGCCATCACATGATTGATGCAAGGCATGGTACGGTAAGTAGATGAATAAGAAGTGTGACAGGAAGAGGATCACTGGAAGAGAAGTGAGGAAAAAGGATGGAGTAGAGAAGAAGACTAAATACAAGGATTTTCTTATGAAGTGTATGGCCACGAGAGGGAAAAAAAGAGACTGAACACAGGAAAAAGGAGAAAAAGGAAGAAGTACGAAAAAGGGAAAGAAGTATGAGTGGAGTTGTAATATTGAGGGAAGCAGAGGAAAGACGTGAAAGCAGAGATGGCAGAACAAAATAAATTAAAAAGAATCCACACCCTCTAATAAACACAAACCAGAGTCTTTCAACAGTTTTCCAGAAACGATAATGAGGTGTGAAATTTTTCTCGAAGATGTTTCACCACTTTACACGTCCACTCTTGATTAGTTCTATCACATTTTCTCCTTTTGCTGGATCACTGGACTCTGCTGCACGTGGAAACAGGGGCAGGATGATGATCATGATGATAATCGATACTAATGATGATGATGGTTGATGATGACTGATAATTGACGATGACGACGATGATGATGATGATGATGATGATGATGATAATGATGAATCCCTGATTTGACATATGGACTGACTGTACCGTTAAGCACTGCTCAGAGACACATATCTTCATAGTTTCACCATGCACGGCCACCAGCAATGCAGCCAACACACACCACATCACATAAGACATTAAGTTACTGTTCTAGTGATTGACCCGTGTGTGGGAAACTATTGTACACATGTATTTCTCAACCCGTATAACTATAGCCTGTGCTGGGTATCTTCAGGTTATAGAAGAGAAAACGTATTAGAAAAAGTCACCAGAAATAAACCAATCACAAGAGAGTTAACTGCTCAATAGCGTTACTTTCCTGGCCATTTTGAGGTTAGACTGTATCACTGTTTAGTACTGAAGAAGTCTTGAAATTTAACTCTATCCATTCATCTGCCTCCTTCATCTTCTCCCTCTACTATATCCTTTCTTTGACTTTATTCAGTACTCTCTCTCTCTCTCTCTCTCTCTCTCTCTCTCTCTCTCTCTCTCTCTCTCTCTCTCGTGCCTGCCTTACCCCGGGAGTCAAGTGTCAGTGGGGCGTGAGGAAAGAGAGATTCAGCGTCAGTTAATGAAGAGATGATGAGATGTTTTTGTCACTAATGTGTGTGTGTGTGTGTGTGTGAGATAGTAACTATACATGTGTGTTGCCCTAAATGATATGCGATTACGTTATCTTTAAGGGTGAGTCCACACGCGTCCTCGAACATGTGTTGACAACACAGCTGGCAACATGGTTGGATACATGTATTCAGCAGTAGGCTATTTAGACAGATGTATGCAAACACGTTTCAATGCAGCTTTGAAATTATTGGCAGCAAAGGTGATGCGGTAAGTGTGTCTGTACGAGGCAGCTGAGACTTTATCATGATGATGCCAACATGATTTGAACGCTGCTGTTCCCAGCATGTTTGCCATGTGTTTGTTACTGTGTTGTTTACATGCTGCCAGCACATGTTCCAGCAAGCGTGTGGATGCACTCTTATGTTGCTTCTTTATCCTACGTGTGCGTTTGTTGTGTAATCAAACTTACGTGTGAGCTTTTTCACATACACTGAGAATACGCCAGTCTCTGATATTCCACCACACATTTTGTTTTACTTATGGAATATATGATGGGGCCAATTATGTGACTTTGACGGGGAGCTCACTAATGATCTGACACATGCCACGAATATAGACTGGAGGGAGGTGAGTTCAGTTCATCAGTATAAAAATCGTACATAAACAAAACCAATGAAAAACATATCTAAATGAAACAAATATTTTAAAATATGTCCAATTATGGTATATATCAAGATTATTCTAACCTTTTTTCCAAGTTCATACTGGGTAGGGTGATCCAGGGCACCAATCCCTGTATAGTAGGAAGTACAAGGATGCTTGTACGAAGACTGATAAGCGATGTACTACATCGACCCACAAGGAATGTAGGTGTATTTTTCCCCTATGTTTCCGTGGACAATCAAACAGATATAGGGTAGGATAGGAAAACAAAATTCACAAATTGACACAGACCTGTACCAAAGAAAAAAAGTACACACGCACGTACAAAAACAGACAAAAAATTATAAACGCTTGGACGGGAAGGGTATTTCACATTCACCCTCACCTCAGTTTCCTTCCGCCTTACCCACCCCGCGGCCAGGGCAGGTCCCGCTACCACACCGCACTCCACCCACCTGCACTGTGTTGATGGCTGGTGGTTTGATACTGCTGTGGGTGGGTAGGGTGGGAGGGGTGTAAATGCTGCTTAGAAATAAAGTAGCGTGATTTCTGAATGGTCAAAAGCAATCTCACCCACACTTTCACCCTCTCAATTAACAATCTCTCCAGTCATAACCAGCGGCACAAGTGAAAAAGACGCACTATGCAAGAACTGTCATGTAAATGCTATAGTAAAAGACGACTGCCGCTGCCAAGCACCAGCCTTGCCTGTATTAACATTTCCAGCAAGGTCACTGGCTACCTCACGAAGCAGGGAGGCAAAGAGGGTGGTAGGGGCAGGGAGGTATGCAGGCAGGAAAACCGGCAGAGAGGTAAGAGGAGAGACACGCAGGTAGCATAATTAAGAATCAGGTTTGCGTTACTGTCTTGCCGAAAGACAGGAAAGATGGTAGGGATGCAGGTAGGATGGCTGATGATGGAGTGGTAGAAGCGGGGTGTTGGAAACTAGCATTTTGTAGCTGTACTGTGTTGTGGTAGTTGTGATGTTGGTGGTACGCTATGTTGTGCTTAGTGGAGGTCGTTGATGATGATGGTCATAGTGGTGTGAAATGCGGTGATAAAGTGGGGGTCTTTGATGATGATGGTCGTGGTGGCGTGAAATGCAGTGATAAAGTGGGGGTCGTTGATGATGATGGTCGTGGTGGCGTGAAATGCGGTGATAAAGTGGGGGTCGTTGATGATGATGGTCGTGGTGGTGTGAAATGCAGTGATAAAGTGGGGGTCTTTGATGATGATGGTCGTGGTGGTGTGAAATGCAGTGATAAAGTGGGGGTCTTTGATGATGATGGTCGTGGTGGTGTGAAATGCAGTGATAAAGTGGGTGTCGTTGATGATGATGGTCGTGGTGGTGTGAAATGCAGTGATAAAGTGGGGGTCGTTGATGATGATGGTCGTGGTGGTGTGAAATGCAGTGATAAAGTGGGGGTCGTTGATGATGATGGTCGTGGTGGTGGTATAGGTTTGAGATGGTGAGGGCGGTTGATGGTGGGATAAGGAATTATACTACAGGTGGCTCATTAGGAAGGTGGTGGTGATGAAAGGGTAGGTTGGTAATGGTAGGGGTAGACGTGTCAGTGATTGCTGACATTCGTAGTGATGGTGGCAGAAAGGGAAGACGGTTAATGGGTGTGGTAATGATGGTGATTTTTCACGTCAAACATATCGGTTAATATTTCACTGCAGAACCGTGGATTATCTTATTATTTTTTACATGATATTCGACTTCAAAGATATTTATATTATCCAATCCTTTTTCGTCCCATCAGGGGCGCAGAGGCCCAGGGTTACCCTACTCAGTTCCGAAATTCAAGGCAAGTGTAACCGATCTCGTTAATCTCTGAGTAGCATTGTGTGAGCAGTAGCTACACCCCAATCATCCATCACATGCTAATCCCTACGGGCCCTAAACGGTAGGAGCACCTTAACCCACTACACCACCAGGCGTCAATCTAGTTATAAGTTTACCATTCAGCAAAACAAATGGTTTCCTGGATTACAGGAACCATCTGGCTCGTCACTCATTGTAGCGTCATATGAAGGTTACACTACATTGCATGAGCGGGTAGTGGCCGCCCCCACCTATATTTTGTTTGTTTACTGGAGCAATTTTAAAATGACAGTTATCAATATGGAGAAATATATGACTTCTATGTGATGTCCATGGCTGTTGCATGATGTAATTTTGTATTACCCACAGCCAATCATTCAGCACCTTCCAGTCATGTGCTCAGTATCCCTCCCTCCTTCACTTCCCTGCTGGGTCACGAAACTGAGCTACCAAAAGCCAGAGTCATCACACGGAAGGTGCGATTATCCTTCACGCTATAATCCATTTATTGATAACCAGTGATGGAGGGTAATGGATGGACCCTGACGGAGTGCAGGGGTTATAACATTTCCTGCCAGGTCAGAGCCAGCCTGGAGATTTGGGAAAGATTAACGCAAGAGCCACTGCGCTCGCTCTCTCTCAGCTGCCCCAGCTTGACCATAAAAAAACAAGCGTGGCTCAGTACCATTAACCCAGACACACCACACCACACCACACCACAACACACCGAACTGCACCACAAAATACCACCTCCTGTCACATCACATCCCACCACGACACCACACCACAACAGCACGCCACACCACACCACACCACACACCATATCACATCACACATCATATCACACCACACACCATACAGCACCACACATCACAGTAGCCTACACCATATCACACAAAACAACACTACAGCACATCACACTCCACCCCACCAAATCACACCCCATTGCTCCATCATACTACCTCCCCCTCTGTTGCCTCAGTTGCCCCATTAACATGCAGGTGCATTTCAGTAACTACTCTAAATTGCTCACCCTATCACTCCACCAGGCGCCACACCACAACGCCTTGTTGTAATGCAATAATATTAGGTTATCAAAAGGCACGATATTCCTGTTTTATCCCATCAAACCAACAGCGCTAGTTGCTATAGCTAAAACCTACTGCAAGTCATATGGTACTTCACTGATACACACCTTTGTTCTATTTCTTGACGTACACTCATGATCACTAATCTCTGACCAGAGGGTTTGCCAAAGTCGTGGTCAGGCGTAGGCTACACGGTCAGACACACTCCAGCATCGTTTCAAAAAGGTTTAGTGCTTCAATGAACAATTTTCTAAGCATCGCTGATGCACTCTTGTTTCACGTATTATATTACTTTCTCAAGTAATATATGCATGGTAAGAAAATAGGCAAATTTGGTCGTAGCTGTTATTATTAGTCTATAATGAGTGAGCGATATTCGAATTTCATATTGTGTTTTATTAATCTGTTTATTATTTCACTGACCTATTTCTTGAGGTGAGCCTTTAACCGAGCTGTTGGTAGGTGATAGCAGAGAAATATCCACGATTGCCACAGCAGCCGGCATTCACACTGTTAGGACTCCATATTATATTTACAAATCATAATAGACAGATAGATAAATACTCGTAGACAGATAGACAGCTCTATGCGAGCCTGGGAATGGGAAATGATCTTGCAAGTTACACTGAGGAAAAGCTGATGACAGATTAGGAAGTAGCAATGTCAGGAGATGATGCAGTTAGTTTGTCAGCGAGATAGCAGGGGAACAAAGCCTAGTGACCATACACACACATACACACATACTCTCACACAGGCTTCTAGAACTTTCCAACCACAGTGAACACACGTGACACGACCCCTGTTTCACCAGAATTTAGGAAAGAGAGCTCAGAAGGAGAGAGGCCATAGAATCGGCAGGTAGTGGGGAGAAAGGCTTAGCAACTTGGAAGAGAGAGAGAGAGAGAGAGACAGAGAGATAGCTAGCAGGACTCTACTTAAACTCACTCGTGTGTGAGAGACTTTGTTAATATTTCCAAGACAAATAAAAATAGTCCTATACTCTTCTTTACCTCTCCTGTCATTGCATGACAAATGGGAACCAAGATTATCTACTTACAAACAACTCAAGTATAACAACCGCTCGTCCACAAGTCTAATATATATAACTTCTCTACAAGTAACTACAAAGTCTTTTTATGACATTTGGTGGCAGCGAACGTATACGAACCTCATCTACGAATCAACAGTGAATTCCTACAAAATATCAAGATTGAAAAAAAAAGAAAACTCTCACAACCGACAACTCACAACCAGCTCCTGACAGTATTCTCTCCAACCAGCCCCATCCGTCTCCCCGATCATCATGCTGATGTAGAGGTGAAGAGGTCACAGGACGCCTTGCAAGTAGTTTAACAAAGTATTGATACAAACAGTCTTGCAATTTCTATGACGAACCAACGAACTACAACCATCTACAATCAACTACAAGTAACAACTCCACGAGTCGTCTGTATAATCTTCTACATGCACCTACAAGTAGCGGCAGTCTTCATCCCACACCGAGTAAATCACAAGAGAAAAGGACCTAGAAAACATCAAGAAAGAAAAACAAAACAAACAAACGAAGAATGAGACACAACTCACACCTCACAACCACCAGACCTCACCCTCCTCTCTGCTACATCCACCCAACCTCCACCACTGACGCAGGAGTGAAGAGGTCAAGACAACGAAGCAAATACCAAGCCCATATTCACAACTCATCTTACTCACTCATCTTCACTCAAGTTACTCATCGCTACTCATTTACTCACCACAGCTACCAGTGTGGGAAGTCGACGTCATCATGCGTGCTTGCTGAAAAGACGCCACGTCAATCAACCCGTGAAGGACAACGCTATCACCACGTGCTACACCACTCACACCATTTCCACCACGGTAAAAATTAGTGAGTTACATAGTTACTTCATTTATACAATACACAGTGATAGACAAAAAGCTTCTGCACAAACATATAAAACGTGCTGTATAGTTACAACTTAAATACATATACCTACTTCAATTATCTTCATAATTCAGTCATTCAATACTTGCACCAACAATAAATATTCTACACTGTATATATTCATTCATTTATTATAGCATTTATTTACTACCAACGAGTGTTACCATTTATACCTACATAAAATACGTGTTTCATACATACAGCTATACATTATTACATCTACAAAGTAATAAAGAAAATATACCATCACAGTTACTCAGTGAGCGATTAAAAGAACTGTATTAAACATTTACTAATTAAAGCTACCTAGTGGAAAGATATAAATTAAGTTACAAGGAAAACCAGAAAAAGAAAAAAATGGCCAGCACAAACGACTTTAGGAAGAGTGAACATCTTCAACACAATCGTGAAGACAATGATTTCCACACAGTGCTGACACATATATTGCCCATGATAGGTACAAGTGAAGAACAAGTCAGTGTATATAGTTAATACTGTATATAGTGTATATATATTTTTTATATAAAATAACAAAATATGGGACTATATAATATCATTTTCAGTAATGATAAACCTTATAAAAGGGTCCCAAGGAAATTAGCCAGCAATTATGCAACCTCGAGCAATACCGAAAAAACGTAGACAAACGAAGAAAAACAAACTATAGAAAATCCATACATACAAAAAAAAAAAAAAAGAAATAAAGAAAGAAAAAGAAATAGAGTAAGATCACATAACAAACAAATGAAAATAAGTGTAAGTTTTACGACAATTGCCAAAATACCACATAAACTACAAACAATATGTAATAATTATGTAGCAGTTGCATTAACAAGATGTAACTTTTATGTAACTTTAACTACAATTATGTAACTACAAACAATATGTAACAATTATGTAACAGTTGCATTAACAAGATGTAACGTTTATGTAACTTTACAATTATGTAACTCCAAACAATATGTAACAATTATGTAACAGTTGCATTAACAAGATGTAACTTTTATGTAACTTTAACTACAATTATAAGGCCAAGACACTTATGTAACAGTTGCATTAACAAAATGTAACTACAATTATAAGGCCAACACAATTATGCATTACAACATTATTATGTAACAATTCATAAAATATTACAATTATGTATTACCACAATATTTCTACAATATTATGTAAAGTCATACCATTATACCACAATTCTGTATTACCAGAATCATCTTACAAGTTAGGTGAAATATTAGACACTACTAAACGGAATCCCTCAATATGTAATGTAATAACCTAGCAGTATTACCATTCCACAATTATATGCGTATGTCTGTTATACATACCCAATATACAAAATGTCATACAACAACCATTGCATTTATTCAAATATGTATACAACTTGTTTAAAATGTAATATTACTGAATCATTGCAATTTACTATGAATATTATATGTATACAGTATTATAATCAATATTATGTACTAACAGATTAGCATATGTCAATGATAATTGCTGTCGGAGGACCTCCAGCGGCGTGTGCCGAGCATATGTTAGGACTCCATATTATATTTACAAATCATAATAGATAGATAGATAAATAGACAGATAGACAGCTCTATGCGAGCCTGGGAATGGGAAATGATCTTGCAAGTTACACTGAGGAAAAGCTGACGACAGATTACGAAGTAGCCAGTCAGGGAGACGATGCAGTTAGTTTGTCAGCGATACACCAGGTGAACAAAGCCTCGTGACCATACACACACATACACACATACTCACACAGGCTTCTAGAACTTTCCAACCACAGTGAACACACGTGACACGACCCCTGTTTCACCAGAATTTAGGAAAGAGAGCTCAGAAGGAGAGAGGCCATAGAATCGGCAGTAAGGAAAAAAATTTACTATTGCTACTGCTTTGACTGAATGTTTTTCTCTAGAGATAACAGGCCCCGTTCCCCATAGATACAAATAAGCCTAGATGCCATATGATACTACTTTAGATGCGTCTGCGCGGCCGCCGTCTTGAAATGGTCGAGGCAGACAATGTCGTGTTCCTGACGATGGTCAAAGCTGACCAGTATTTACCTAAAAATGCAACAGCACTGTGCTGCTTTTGGGTGTAGAAAACGTCGGAATATATATATGGTGACACCGTTAGCACGAGCGGCTCAACTGTTTGGTTATACAAACGTCCCTCAGCTGCTTCTCTATCTTCCGAAAGGAGGATGGTGGGTTGCAGAAAGGAAAATTAAGGCTGCAGTCCACTGAGTTCACGTTTCAGATGAATCAGGAACCACAACCACTACCACCACAACAACAGACACCACCATAACAACCACCACCACAGCCACCACCACAACCACCACCAACACAACAACAACAACAACCACTACCACCAGCACCACATCCACCATCACAACCACCAACACCAGCACCACAACATCAACAACATCCACATCCGCCACCATAACAACAATCACCACCAAAACAATCACCACCTCAACAACCACCACCATCACAACAACAACCACCACCATCACAACAACAACCACCACCATCACAACAACCACCATCACTACAACACCCACCACCACAACAACCACCATCACAACAACAACCGCAACAATAACCACCACAGCAACAACCACAACAACAATCACCACAATAATCACCACCACAACAACAACAATCAACAACACCCACCACAATAACAACCACAACAACCACAACAACAATCACCACAACAATAACCACCACCACAACAACCATCACCACAACAACAACAACCATCACAACAACCACCACAATAACCACCACAGCAACAACCACAACATCAATCACCACAACAATAACCACCACTACAACAACAACCACCACCACCACCAGTGCAACAACCACCAACACAGTAACCACCACCACCAAAACAACAACAACAACAACCAACACAACGACAGCCACCACCACCACCATCACCACAACAGCAACAACGACAACAACCACAAAACACATCAACACAACCACCACCACCACTACAACCATCACCACAACCACCACCACCACCACCACAACAGCAGCAACAACTATAACCACCATCACAACAATTCCACCGCAACAACCACCACAACGACAACTACAGCATCCACCGCCACCACCATCACAACGACCAAAACCGCAACAACAACCACAATCACCACCACAACAGCCACCATTATAACCACCATCACAACCACCACCACCACCACAACAACAACCACCACAACAACAACCACCACAACAACAACCATCACTAACACAACAGCAACCACCACTAACAAAACAGCAACCACAATTAACACGGCAACCACCACCACCACCACCACCAACACAATAACCACTACCACCACCACAACAATAACCACCATCACCACCTCCACCACAACAACATTCATTTTCATAGTCTGAATTCCCTCTAAGAAAAAGCCCCACTATTACATGCTTGACTGCTCCAACATGGCGGCCGCACAGAAGCATAGCCGCTGTACTGAAGACTGGGCTATGCGGCATCTAGTCTTATTTATATCTATGCCGTTGCCATCCAGTGGGAATGGTTGCCCTATTCCTACGCGACGTGTTAGCTGCATGCCCCCTCTGGTCAAAATGTGTGCCAGTTAATGCCGCTAATTCATAAATAATTATTACGGTATATATGATGTCAATACCCACATATAGTGACATGTTTTTTTACTTCTTGGAAATTGCTAAATTGCAGACTGATTGAAGAAATGTCGGCCCCTGTCAGTAAACACAGATTATTATATTATGGAGGAGAAACCATAAGAATATGGTAATATCGATGATATGAGGAGTAGTACGCTTCAGATCACCTGGTTACTAGTGCGGAGGCTGTGTTCGAATGCGTGGCTCGTGTGTGGTCACAACACTGCCCGCCACGCATCCCTGGTCAGAGATTAGTAATCATGAGTGTACCTATTGCGGCCAGGAGTTGTTAGCCACCCTCATCCAGCCAACCCGTGTATGTGGCAGAGTCGCATTCACAAGCACAGAAGTTGCCTTCGATGCATATCCGTCGAAAAATATCTCTTCAGCTTTGGGCTTGTACTAATGGATAAAGCAACAGTAATATTTACTCTGAGGGTTTGACCCTGATAACACGAATATTTCATACTGATTATTCAATACCCGGTAACTTGTTTCTCGTATAGAGCCAGGTAAGTGACATATATGTATATTTGGGTCCACTCCACAACTTCCTGTAGGTCTGAACCAGCGAACACAGAGTGAACAAGTTCGAAGCATTCATTTGTTACTAGGAGAGAGAGAGAGAGAGAGAGAGAGAGAGAGAGAGAGATAGTAGTGAGTGTCTGAATTTTAGAGGAATGAGGTGGAGAAATAAGGTGCTCAACACAGTTAAACAGGGATTTTTCCTTTTGTTTCGGTTGGCTTTCTATGTCTAAATGACTAAATGAAGGTAAATTATGAGATATAATAACTGGATGCCGAAGTGGTAATAGGGTCTGGTTAATAGTTGTTTGGTCCAAGGTGTGCAGTGGTAAGCCTAATTCCAGGCAACGGTCGCTGTTAAAAGTTGGATATTGTAAATCCCATTTACCTGTATTGTAAATATCTCCATGCATGTTTACAGTACGTGTATGCCCCTATGGACCTATTTTCACCCCATGAATATTTTTCTCGACGGACATTTTCACTACTCGGAGCAAAATCCCCCATGGACCTATGGACCTATTTCCCTTAATGATTTTTTTTTTTCAAAGACGCCTACTACGTAAACCTATTTTCCCATGAACTAGTTTTCCCCACTGATGCATTTTCTCCCATCGGACCAATTTCTCCATCGACCTTGAATCTCTCCATGGATGCAGGTTTCCTACATGGACGTATACCCATGGACATATTTTTCACAATGAACCTATTTTCCCCATAAACCTGTTATCCAACGTGGTTATGTCACCCACTGATGCACAGACTTAACCAACAGACGTATTGCACAAGGGACCTGTTGTAACCCACTGGATCTATATACCTACTTAAGCATGATTTCAGAATATTATCCCCTATGGGCCGATTTTCCGCACACTGATCCATATCCCAACTCGGACGAATTCACTCAAATGACCTATTCCCAGAGGCCTGTTTTCCCACAATCCGTCCATTCACCTACACACCCACCCATCAACGCACATACCCACAGCCTTACTCAGTATAGTATGTCTCAAAAGTAGGACGACATAAACCCGTCTTTTGTCTTGTCCTACAATTAGCCCCACCACCCACCCCACTTAATGCACGAACCCCACTCCACCTCACTTAACCAGCCCAACAACCCTTTCCCTCCCTCTCGCCCACCCACTCCACCCAATCCGCCTGTGAAACCACCTGCCTACACTAACCAATCCACCCACCCAGTCAATCACCAACCTACCAACCAGCATACCACGCTCCACAAGTCAGATGACTCGCAATTCAACACACACACACACACACACACACACACATAGGCGGGGTGGATTTCCTTACACGAAAGATGAGTCTCACCTCTTAACTCAGTCTGTCAGTAGAAAATAATAATCTTTACAGGGAGGTTGCCAGGCCGTAGATAATGGGCTTCATTCCGGCTACATACACATGATTTTATGCGATACGAATAAATAACGTGCTCGAGCTAAACAGGGAATTTTCCTACTGGCTGATGACGAAGGAGTTTATTTATCCCAGGATAAATGAAATATGGGTTTTATTCTGGGTAACGTCAGTTGATTTTGTCAAATTATTAGGCAGGCCGCGTAATTTCTGTTAAATGCCTTATGTTCGCATTTTTTTTCTCTGGTGGTTGGCTCCTGTATATTTGTGGCAAACTCATGAGTATTTTTCTCATTAATTAACCGGATATCCCTTTCTGGACAGAGTCAAATTACTCTCTTAAGCACAGCGTTTTCTTAAATCAACAACATTTATCTCCTAATTCATTATTCCTCCGACAGTAATCCTTTAAAAAAAAAAAAAAAAGACCCCTTATCACAAAGCAAGGCAAGTTCTAGTGACTGATGGAAGAAATATTCACACTGTGGCCTGTTTTCAATGGAGCACAGGAATCCAGGGATTCTGATCCCTTGCATTTCCCTGCGCCAGTCTGCCTCCACCTCATTTCTCCAAAATTCACGGGCGCTCACCATACACGCTCTCTCTCTCTCTCTCTCTCTCTCTCTCTCTCTCTCTCTCTCTCTCTCTCTCTCTCGGTAACAAGTGAATGCTTAGAACTTGTTCACTCTTTGTGTTCGGTGATTCAAACCTACGGTACAAGAAGTTGTGGAGTGAAATCCAAGAAACATATTTAAGTCACTTGGTTGGTACTGTATGACAAAAAATAGTTACTAAATAACAAATTATATATTCGTGTTATCAGAGTCAAACCATCAGAGTAAATAATTATTACCATTGCTTTATCCATTAGTACAAGCCCAAAGCTGAAGGGATATTTTTCGACGGATGCATCGAAGGCAACTTGTGCTCGTGAATGCGACGCCCCCACATACACGGGTTGGCTGGATGAGGGTGGCTAACAACTCCTGACCGCAATAGTACATACAGGAGTCTGACAGTATGGCGTGGAATTTATCAAAATATGTTTCTCAACAGTAACAGGAAATTTCTGAGTAGCAATGTAGCACCGTGACAACCGAAGCAAACATTCTGACAAACGTGTTTTCTTTGTTTCCACTGCTCAAAGTTTCAGCGATGCAATCGAACAGCAACAACAAAATGCCCATTAAACTTGTAAAGTACTCCATTTTACAACTCACTTTCTCTATGTTAAACAGAAGCGCGAAACTAGATTCACATGGATTACATTGTGGTCCAAAATTTCAGTGGACAGCATTAAAATGAAAGTGACAACACTAATATCATTTAGTGCAGTGTGATGCTGTGATCCACAAAAAAGTTGTGTAACTGATTCAAGTGTTGTTCTTTGCTCGAAGCTTCAGAGGAACGCTGCAAAATACCGGATCATGTATCGTATCAGACGTTCACCTTTCCTGTTGTTGGACATTTCGTAACCTAAACACTGTAACCCTTTTAGGACTTGGAAAAAGGCCTATTGTGGTTACCACCATAAGATTTTATTAAGCTGTCATGTGGTTTATCATCCACCAAGGCATAAGTTTGTCCAGCGTGTTATAAAGTGAGGCCATTGTGAGTGTGAGGCTAGGATTATAATCTGGAGACTACCTGAACAACGATGCATTTCTGGTAAGTGATCTCATCAGCGGCTTTCTGATCTCTCATTAGATTATATCTATCGCTTTCCACGTGCATTTACAGGGATGAGGATCTATTTGGAACTATATGACCAGCCACTATCATGAAGGACTGACTTCTGTTTTGCTGGAAACTGGGTCGTGTTCTACAGCATCTAGACTGATCACATTACTGTCCACAAAGATCTGATCACATTACTATCCACAAAGATCACTAATCGTATTTGATCTTTCATTATCATTCAAGCTACTGTGTGCTCATTCCTGCACAGATGATGTTTTTATGAATATACTTCCCGTTATTTCTCACTAAGGTGTCTGGATACCAGTGGACTAACTAGGACCAGCACTACTGTTCATCACTACATAACTTCCAACATATACAATCAACTCCTCAAGTACAATATGCAGACTTGGTTCTTTCTGACGTTCTGCAGACGATTTTCTTCAGCAGGGAGAAGTCAAAGATGGAATATAATAATCAACTGGTATGACTCGTTTCCTATGACTTAGAAAATCGTTTACTATGTTGGGTAGTAATCATAAAGCCACAGACGCCTAGTGGTCTTGTGGGTTAGGCGCTCCAACAGGATGTGGCCCCTAAGGACTTAATTCTATGAGGAGATTATGGTTTACCTCTCACATATTGCCACCCAACAGTAGGCGACTGGTCACTCTCGCCTTTGGGAATAAGCCTCTTCCTGGGCCTAATAGGGCAGTGAAGAATTGGATGAGGTGTTCATAACTCTCACAACGTTGTAAAAAATTTGGAAATTGATTTTAATAAACGCCTGACGATTCAGTTCAATGCAAAGAAATCCGAAGCAAGCAATGAGTTAAAAGTATTATCAACGCTTTTGAGAATGCTACGGTGCTTGATACATGTGCTTATGGAGACATGAAGGTATTTCATGGCCATATGACTCCTGTTATCACTGAGGAGGGTTGGATGCTGTTGGAATGGTTAACAAGGCCTCCTGTTCAGCATCTGATGACCATAAGACTACCACCCATTGCTACCTGGTTATAATGATGATAACGTCAGCACTCAGATGTACAGGCAACATCAAAAGTCCTGTCGCCTCTCCTGCCTCTCTTTCCACGGACTTAGGAAATCATTGTGATGGACCTGCAGCAAACGGCACTTACAACAATGATCTGAAGCCAAATGAAGTCATCAGTGTAGTGGTTGCGGACTGACCACACTGATTTTCAGGGCACATGGAAAGAATGAAGGAAAGGTGACAGAACTCTAGATGCCGACTGTTCACCTTGGGGATATTATCCCTTTCCTTACGACGATGAAATTACATTATTCTTGCTATCATCAGACAATGTTATTTATCTTAGGAGTGGGTTCCCACTGTCTAAAATATAAGGAGTCTCACCAGTTCTCTGGTCACGAGAGAAATATTAACTATACTCCTTTTATTCTAAATTGACCTAAAGTTGGCATCTCTCCATCTTGAATGTTGAGTTGTGCAAAGGAATGAAACTAGAATATGGTGCTAGTCACGGAGAAGTGTTATAAAAAGAATACTAAGCTGTAGTACCATCTTTTTTTCAGCTACAAAGCTACGTGAAATAAGTTGTAAGAGGAAAAAAAAATCTAGATCATGTTTGAGTATAAGGAGCATAATTTATTCTTGCCACCGTCAAAACGATTATATTCAGCTTTGGGATCATGTCGCCTCCAAGTTAACTCCTTTACTAACAGAGTCCTCCTGCATGCCATAATCATTATCTGGCGATAGAATTAATGTCTAATGACGAATAACTTATGCTATACTGGTTAATGGATATTGTTTTTAGCCTAATCAAAATGTGAGACTATACCTAAGATGAATAAAATAATCTTGTGAGATGGGATGGGTGGAAGAGAGGGAAGACACAAATACCATGGAGAGAAAGGATATGGGAATACAGATAGAAGGATACGCAGATGAAGGGAGGGAGAGGGAAAGGTAAGAGGAGATGGTGGGAGGTCAGGCCCCAATATTGATACAGTCAACAGAGAGTCGTGGCTGCAGTGCTCTGTCACTCTACTCAAATTTCACCCTTTGGCAGCCATGCACAGCAGTTTCTATTTTGCTTTAGTTATCGTCAGACGTTTATATTTCGCATAAGGAAACTCGTGGCAGCAACAAGCTTAAAATTCATTTCAATTATCGTTGTTACCGAGATTTAAAAACTTTATGTTTTATCACACTTAGCGGCTGAGAATTACTGTAGTTCACGAGAACCCACTGCAGGCAATGAGTTAAAACAATGTCGACATACACATCAACCATTCAGTCTTTGTTGCAATCCTTTACCATGGAACCCACACGACACTCAAACACTCATTTGGTAACTACTGATGGAACAGAGTATACTGAACTGAAGTGGACTGGTTTATTTATTTTTTTTTTTTTTCAAGGAAGAAGGAACCAAAGGCCAAAGCCCTCAAACTGTTCACTCCAGGGGAAAAAAAATATCAGCCAAATTCAAGATGTTATGAATCGCTGTCAACGATCTGTAACAAGCAAGAAATAAAGCAACTGGTTGTGAGTGGCTTAAAACTGTCAAGTGTAGAGTCCATAGATCACTGCCTACGACAGCTGAGGGACTGAATGTGACTAAATAATATCGTGTTCTGTTTTCTGAAGCCATCACGCTCCAGAGTGCAACTGCAAGCATTCCTTAAGAAAATATCTTGTCTTCAATCGTTTTCATGTAAATTTTCCTTTACGTCATTGTGTTCCTTCACGCTGTTTCCTGACTCTGCTGCTGGAGAGACTGGGTGGGTGGCGGAATGGAAGGGAAGACTACTGGGACTTGGGAATAGGCCCTGAAGCCTTTGCCCAGAGTCGGATACGAAAAAAAAAAAAAAACTTTCACAAATACTCCGTCACAGTCAAGGGGCCGTCTTCTTGTGCGGTGAGGAAGCTTACTAACACGTCTTCCTAAAGGGTTTATTTCTGATTCTGCTCCTTTACTATATTCTTGTGTTATTCATGCAATTTATGTCTATATTAAAAGTATAAGAAGCAAGAAAGAGAATATTAATGAGTAGTTTGGAAAATAAATCGTTCAGTAAGAGATGCAAGGGAGCCTTCTTACTCTACGAGAAAACTGGCCACAGGGTCCAATGTCCATCCCGTGGCCAACCCGTAACCTGGTATCGATATCACTTTAACCAGACAAAGGGAACAAGGCTCGTGTGTTAATGTATTTACTGTAGATATTTCATTAATGGAAGGACTTCGAGTTGGGTATATTTAAACAACGTCAAGCTGTCTTCAGTAAAACAAGCGATGGTTGGGATTAAGGAATTAAAAGATGCAAGAGTGGTCAGCATCCATTCACGTGGCGCGAGACGCTAAGCCACGAGTTAAGTAAATGGAGTTTTAATGCAACTATATTTTGACTGTGAACATCAGGAGCGTGTAAGTGTAAACAATGATCAGCTGTCATACCAAAGAACTCAGGTGCTGAGAGAAAAACGGGGAAATAAATTAAACCAAACTGCGTGTAAACAAGGTAGCTACACTGATAGGGTAAAGCATAAATATTCGCTAACGCAATATCCCCACACGAGAGCGGCCGTAAATCATCATGTATATTTTCTTCTCAACTTCCTCTTCCCTATATTTATGTGTAAGTATTACTGACTGAAGGCCATTTTATTCCTCGCTATCCTTTCTTCTTCTTCTTCTTTTTATACTTCCTCGTCTTTTAGACATTATCTTTTTCTCCTCCTAATCCTCCGCCCTATCAGCACTCTATTAATCTCCATTTTTTTTTTTTTTTTTTTTAAGTGTTCGACTCTGGGCATAGGCTTCACAGCCTGCTCCCAAGGCCCAGTAGTCCTCCTACATATAATACACCTCTACATGTCACCACTTCGGCACTAACACCCACCGTCCATATTGAATACATGCTAGGGCTGTCGCATACAGGACTGGTGTATTGGTATTAGCGTGGGTATTTTTACGACATGTCGGCAGGTCTTCTGGTAGATTGGCTGCTTAACATGAAATTCAAATCCTTAAACTGTTCCCTGCCCCAGTGGGGATTTGAACTTGGGTCCGGTAGGACCGCAGGCCACCTCTCTACCGATTGAGCCACCGCCTCCCCCTTGCACCCACAGGGGCGGCCAAATGCAGTGTTTCTCCCTAACTGTGTTATTCACTCACTCACTCATTAAGTTACCGTACGATCTTAAAGGATGGAGTTCAGGCTCAATTGGGGGGGAGGTGTTGGGAAAGCCAAACTTTGCTCAGTGGTAGACCTTCACCCAGGTCAGGTTTAGGAAAAGTGAGTCCCCTGCTATCCCCCAGAGGGGGTGGCCAAAGGGATTCCCGGCCAAAGCCGTTATGCAAAGACATATTTACTTACTTAAGTACACGGAATTCTGCACAGTAGCAGAGCTTCACCAGAACCAGATTCTAAGCAAGTTGGGACTCCACAGCTCCCACATCGGGAAGGCGGTCCCCACGGATGTCAACGAAGTATTTCGTTTTTCCCTTTGTAACATGAAATTCTGCAAGAGCTAGACATCCATCTGGACTAGGTTTTAGCCAGGTGGAACCCTTGGAGGTCGTTCCTCCTCCTTTGATAATTATTACTTTCTTCTTATAATACTGCAGGAGTGGATGAAGCTATCAAAGGTGTCCTTTGTTTTGTTCCTTTCCTTTCCCATCTTCTCAGCTTTCTATTATATTTGCATTTTATTTTTCTTTCTCTTTTTCTTCTCTGCTACAATGTCTCCCTCATCTCTTCTGTCACATTCTCTCTCCTTTCTCTTCCTTCCCACAGTCCCTATCGTGCTTCTCGCCTTCTCAGGTCTCTATCCACATGCCCACGTAGGCTATGAATGCCAACGCCCACTAACCTACCCACCCCCTTCAGCCATCCCCCCCACCCCCGACTCGCATTACTACTTTTTTTCGTCCATAAATACTCCGAAATTAAATATAAAACACCTCCAGCTACCTGTAACAAATTGAAATAACTCCAAAAGGTATTTCTGCATCATATTGGCAACCTGTAGCAACCATAAATAACCACTACTTCTACCACCAACCCACAGCCTCAACAAACACCCCCACTCACCCACAGCAACCCAGCTCCATCTACGACCTTCCAACTTCGCACAGCATCTACCCTCACATTGTCTGTACCCATCAGCATTCCATCCATTTATTCCTTTAAGCGCCTCGGACCCGGACGGACCATACGTTGACGACTAAGGAACGGACAAAGGACATTCTGAGGGTAGGAACATGGAATGTGAGAGGAGTGAATGATGAAGTGAAAGAGAGAGAGATTGTCCAGGTGCTTGAGGATGCAAAAGTGGATATATGTGGATTGACTGAAACTAAATGGATTTGGTGAAAGGATGAGAGAATGGGAATACGGTGTAGGTATATGTGCGGGAGTCAGTGAGAATGAGAGGGCAAGAGAGGGAGTATGTCTGATGATAATCAAGAAGTGGAAGGAGAATATAAGAGAGTATGGAACAGTGGGTGCAAGGATTGTATGGGTGAGGATGAAAGTAGGTATACAAGCATGGGCGATTGTATGTGTGTATGCTCCAACAGATGATCGAGTGGCAAGAGTGAAAGATGAGTTTTGGGCGAGAGTAGAAGCATGTATGGACAAGTTTGAGAGGAGCGAGAGAGTGCTGTTGATTGGAGACATGAATGGCAAAGTTGGGAATGTACGAGTGGATGGAGTGGTTGGTCAGTGGGGTGTGCCAGCTGAAGTAGATGGGAATGGTAGTGCTTTGGTGGACATCTGTGCTGGTAAGGGGTTGGCAATAGCCAACACCTACTTTCGTCATAAGATGATCCACCGGTATACATGGAGAGTAATGAGGAGGATGGATGGATGGATGTTGAACGAAAGGCAATGATAGACTACGTGTGTGTGGATGAGCGAATGAGAAGACAAGTGTTGGATGCAAGGGTGTGGAGAGGGTGGGGGAATGGAGTCTCGGACCATCACTTAGTGTTGGCCAAGGTAGAGCTGCAAAGAAAGTGGTTGAGGAGACGAAGGGGAAGACAGGAGGAAGCAGCTCCTGTGAGAAGAGTGGAGAAATTCCAAGATGGTGAGAAAATGACAGAGTATAAGAGCATAGTGGAAGAAAGATTGGGAAGGTATGAGCTAGAGCAGATGGAAGGGGTGGAAGACGTATGTAAGATATTCACGGAAGAGATAAGCGCAGCGTGTGAGGCGGTTTGTGGAGTGAGGAGGAGATGCAAGGGTGTGCAAGGGACAGCATGGTGGAATGATGAGGTGAAACGAGCTGTGGAACAAAAGAAGAAGGCATATGGTGAATGGTTGGCGAGTAGAGGTAGGGGAGAAGATGAGAGAGAGAAGAGAGAGGTATATGTGAGCAGGAGAAGGGAGGTTAAGAGACTGGTGAAGGAGAGTAAGAAGAAAGTGGATGAAGAGTTTGGGAGGAATCTGAGTGTGAAATGGAAGGAGAGTAAGAAATTGTTTTGGAAGGAGGTAAAGAAAGTAAGGCAGTGTGAAAGGGGAAATAGTAGGGGAGTGAAAGATAGGAATAATAGATTGTTGGTGGAGAAGAGAGAGAAATTGAGGAGATGGAAAGAGCACTTTGAGGATTTGTTGAATGTAGAGAGTGAGAGCAGTGTGAGTATCAGTGGTTGGGGAATGGCTGGGAGAAGAAGAGATGAGAGGAGGGAGGAAGAGATCAGTAGGTCAGAAGTAGTGGAAGCGATGAAGAAGATTAAGCTGGGAAAGGCCCCAGGAATTGATGAAGTGTGTGGTGAAATGCTTAGGTATGGGGGTGAGATTGTTGTGGAGTGGATATGGAAGTTGTGTAGATTGGCTTGGGAAGAGGGAAGGGTTCCAGAGGACTGGAAATCAGGTATAATTGTTCCTCTGTACAAAGGAAAAGGGAGAGAGAAGTATGTGGTAACCATAGGGGTATTTGCCTTCTTAGTGTGACTGGTAAAATATATGGTAGAATACTCATTGATAGGGTTAGGCATATGACAGAGGAGCTAGTTGGAGAAGAACAAGGGGGATTTAGGAAGGGAAAAGGGTGTGTAGATCAGATATTTGTTCTAAGATGTTTAGTGGAGAAGTATCTAGAGAAGGGAAGGAAAGTGTATGCTGCCTTCATGGACTTGGAGAAAGCTTATGACAGAATAGATAGGCAAGGTATGTGGAAGGTATTAAGAATATATGGAGTGGAGGGGAAAATGTTGAGTGCTGTGAAGAGTATGTACGAGGGAGCTAGGGCTACGGTGCGAGTGGATGGTGAGCTGAGTGAGTTCTTTGATCTCAATGTGGGACTGAAACAGGGGTGTGTGATGTCTCCATGGCTGTTTAATATATATATATGGATGGGGTTGTAAAGGAGGTGCAAGGTAGGGCAGTGGATGTGGGGGTGGCCCTAATGAATGAGGGTGAGATTTGGAAGCTTCCGGTGTTGCTGCTTGCTGATGATACAGTATTGTTGAGTGAAGATGAATGGGAGTTGCAAGGTCTGGTGAATGAATTTGGGACAGTGTGTAGGAGGAGGAAGCTGAAAGTTAATGTAAACAAAAGTAAAGTTCTGGTGTTTGAGAGGAATGAAGTCACAGAGTGTGCAGTGAGGTTGGATGGTGAGGATATGGAGAATGTGAGTGCATTCAAGTACTTGGGTAGTGTGATGAGTAAGGATGGAACTTTGGGGGATGAAGTACGTGAAAGGGTACAGCAGGGAAGAAAGGTTGTTGGTACACTGAAAGCAGTGATGAGAAATAGGGAGGTGAGTATGGAAGTTAAGAAGTCACTGCATGGTGGTATTGTGATCCCTACCCTGACGTATGGAAGCGAGGCGTGGACCTTGCAAGAGAGGAACAAGTTAAGAGTTAGAGCAGTGGAAATGAGTTACTTGAGAGGAGCATGTGGAGTGACGTGGAGGGACAGGTTGACGAATGAAGAAGTGAAGGAACGTTGTGGGGTAGATGTGGATGTGGTTGAAAAGATTAGGAGAAATACACTGAGGTGGTTTGGACATGTGGAGAGAATGGAGAATGAAAGACTGACCAAGAGGGTGTATGTAGGTGAGGTGGAGGGAGGGAGAGGGAGGGGTAGACCGAGGATGAGGTGGAGGGATGGAGTTGAGAGGTATATGAGGGAGGGGGGGGTGAGTTGGGGGGAGGGGAGTCAAATGGTGGGTGACAGAGTGACTTGGAGGCGTTTTGTCTGTGGCCACCCTTTGCGGGATTAGGGCGTCGGGCTATAGATAGATAGATAGATAGATTCTATCACACCCACCCACCCTCCTCCATCTATGGTTCTTAGCCCCTCCCAACACCATCATTATTCCTCCAGTACCCCTACAACCCTCGGCTCTCTCACCCTCCCCTCCCGATTCTCATCCCACAGCACAACCCCCTAGTGTCCACCCTGCCCAAGACACGCCTCTAGCACCCCGCCAGGTTCTCTCATTCTTCTCTCCCCACCCATACCCCTCCCAACCCCTAGTCTCTCCTTTCCAAGCACTCCTCCAGCACCCCGCCAGGCTCTCTCATTTTCCCCTTCCCACCCTAACCCTCCCAACACCATTCCTACCCTCCTCCCTCCCCAAACAAAGACTCATTTCTAGCACCCCTCCTGGTTTTCTTACACTTTTCTCCCTGTCCCCACATCCCCTCCTTCCACGCCATCTCCTCCCCAGCCCAAGACACATCTCCATCACCCCTCCCGGCTCTTTCATCCTCACCTCTCAACCACCAAATAAAGTCCGTCCCAAGTGCCATATTCTCACTGATATGAGATGTTCCCTATATTCCGCGCCAGCCAACTTGCTCTTAGAACTGCACCTTCTCAGTCACCACCCAAGACTCATGGAAACTGTGGGTGAAGTTAACGAATATATATCAATATACTGCGTGACGCAGACGACTATTTGATCAGTAGGAAGAAAATGTATCAAAATAAAAGTGACAGCTGGGAGAAGGTCTGAATCTACAGACAGCTGGCTGGCTCATAGTACAGCATCTGTTCTTACTAAATCTGTCTTACGTAAGGTAGTCTTATATTTTCATTTTCATGTATGCTTCTACGGAATGTTGATATTTAACGACAAACACGTACAAAATGGCAGCCCAAAATGTGTGGTTAGTAGGCCTACTGATGCTGGGTGTGGTGAGGTGGCAGACAGGTGTGGCGAGCAGCGAACCAGAACGTATACCTTATGAGGCTAGACCAGCTGCTTGGCCGTACATGGACACAGCCTGCCTCTTGCCCCGGGCTGGACTGGTCCTTAGGAAGGGGGAAGGGGGGAAGGGTAGGCAGGAAGAGTGATAGGAATGTCGGAGAGAAGAGGAAGTTCGCAAGGAAGAGAGGAGATAGGATAAGAGAAGTTATGTAAGGTAAGAAGTTTAAGTGGAGGCACTCACCATACACTCACTCAATATATCGCTATCTACAGGTGACTATAGACAAAGAGACAGGCCAAATGGTTTTCTGTAATACAAGATACCATTTACTAACCATATAACCAACAAATGGATGCCTGGTGGTGTAGTGAGTTAAGGTATCATACCCTGACCCCACTCTGACCAATTCAAGGAAAAGTTTGGGCTTACTACTCAGATAATTCTTCGAGAGGGGAGACTGGTCACTCTAACTGTATAGAGTTAGTAACCTAGATCCGATTCCCTATGCTCCTGAAGAGATAATATAAGTCTGGATGATGGATGGATTAATGGACAGATGGGTAGGGTAGGAGGGAGATTGGATAGATGGGTGGCAAAGAAGGACAGGTGTGGAGTAAACGAGAAGGGAGAGGTGGAAAGCATGTCTGAAGGAGGAAAGAAGTGGAGGAGGAATGAGAGGACGGGTGTTAGTGGCTATGAAGAAATGAAGGAAACTGAGAGACAGTGACGAGGAGAAGGTAGTTGGCAGTGACAGTCTGTAATGGAGAGGTTTGGTTGTGGATGTGATGAAAGAGGGAGGGGCGAGAAGAAAATTCTGTGTGTGTGTGTGTGTGTGTGTGTGTGTGTGTGTGTGTGTGTGCTCATGATTCCCCTCCTGTGTGTGTGTGCTCATAAGTTTTTCCTTCTACCAACACGACGCGACGCCTCACCGTCAGCCAACAGGTGAGCATTAAGTTCCGGCTCGTGACGACTGAACCATAAAGAAAACGGTATCCCGGAGCTTCCACGACCATACATATACAGGTAATCGAACACTGCCTTATACGCACCTCAAATACACAGGAGACTAATTTACGGAGCTTCAAGTGGCCAACTGGTCATTACAGCAGACATTTTCATAGCCTTCGCTTGCCTCTCCTGACCAGAAAATATTTAGCTACTGTTTGCGGGTTGAGGATGAAGAAGTGAAAACAGAGCTAGATGGAAAAGGGGTAGCGGAAGATGGAGATATGGTAGGGAGATGATAAATGAGGGAGTTGGTGGGGGAGGAGGAAGGGGGAGAGGGAGGTATGGTAGGGAGATATTGAGGGAGTTAGGGTAGGAAGAAGAGGGAGAGAAAAGAGTAGGAAGAAGGACGGAAGTATGTGTCATAGAGGGAAGAACTGAGCAGAGTAATTAGGAGGTGAGTGGAGGAACAAGGAGGAAGAGAGGCAAATGTATAAGGTGTATAGAAACTGAGGAAGAACTAGGGTGCAGAAGCGAAGAACAGAGAGAGAGAGAGAAAAAAAAAAGGGCAATAAAAACTGTCATTTTCTTATATGAATTTATGTACTGGAGTAACCTAACTGTGCCAAAGAACTAGATTACATGTGTGAGGAAAGGAGCGAACAAAAGAAGAACACTCTCTCATCCACTTGTTCCACGGTCGTGTTAGCTGCTCTGAATAGGGAAGAACACTAACGATACGTGTGATGAGACGCTACAATATGGGAATTTATACTGGAAAAAAAGAACGGAAACTAATTTGTCTAAATAATAAGAAAGAGATAGAACGAAAATATATAGAAACTGAGATACGAGAAAAAAAAATGTGAAAGGGGCGGGTGAGAAGAGTTAAATATCTGTCAGTGTGAAGTATTTGAAGGCGTGGTGGTTGTGCGGTGAGGATGAGGATAGAGTTAGTGATATTTGTGGCTGTGGAGGAGGTGGTAAAGTCAGAAGGCTTGCGGTTGTGGAAGTTTCAGTTTGTGGTTGACTCTGGCTGTGGTGGAGGTGGTAAAGTTTGGTGGTTGTAGTGGCGAAAGCTTCAGTGTTTGGTTGACTGTGGTTGTGGTAGAGGTAGGGTGAGTTTGTATGTGATGTGTGGTTTTGGTGTGAGTGGTGAAGGCTTGTGATGAGGACTAAATAAATCAGTGTTAGGGAGCTTTGTGTTTTATAATTGCTGTGGCTTTGATTTAACTGCAGTCCATTGCCTCATCTCAGTTCACTTTCCATCACGTAATCTTTCAAATGGAAATGTAATTCTTCACTCCATCCTCATTCACCTACCGGCATAAACATGGTGCGTCAACAGTCAGGATACACTTTGAAATACCATGACACCTATAAAATGTGCCCTGGTTCTTGTCCCACCCTGTATATACTCTGTCACCTTTTTACAGATGCCGGTAACTCTCTTCCTTCACAAAACAAAACAGACTTTTCTCTAACTTAAAAACTGTCATGGCAGATCTTTCATACGGCATGGTTATCCTGCTCACTTTTTCCTGTTGTACTCTGGTTCGAATAGAATAGATACCATTCATAAATACTAGATCATCATAAGAATCAAATTGTTTGTTTTAGCTTCCTGATTTTTTGGTCTACCTCTCGACCTCCATCCATTTCACCATCAAGTACTGATTCTGCAGAATAACATTAAATTAAATTTAATAGTAACGAACTCTGTAAGCAAATATACCAACATATATTACTGAATTCAGGGAAATATATTCAGATCGCATGTATCAGCAAGTAAAGCTATTAAATACCAAGATTTTGTTCAGTGAGGAGGGGACACCCACCTCGCCTAATTACAGATTAAAAGAATTAAGCGGTAAACTCTCCATATACAACTGCACCATCAACCCTCCTCTCCCCACCTCCACCCAACACACATACATGCAAAAAGCCACGACACACACAAGCCACGGTACAATGCATTGCATCACAACACAACGTAACTTAACTCCACACGCGCACACACACACACACACACACACACACACACACACACACACACACAGTTCCTTCGTGTGATTCTTTCCCATAACTTCTAATGTATAGTACTGACTTAAGCCAAAATTATTCAAACGGATAAATTAAAATCTTTTACTGAACCATGTCTCTTCAACACGGACACAAGTTTTAGTACTCGGGTATACAATATTTACATCCTCCATCCTGCTCCAGTCCGTATGGCAGTGACGGGACAGTGACACTGGCCACTGGCGGGTGAAGATGAACCTTGTGTTTCTGTCAGCTGAAGGAGAGAGGTGCCTTCACGTGGTTGCACCGATGCAACCAGGGAGCTTCGCTTCCTGATTATATAAACGTACCTCAACTTCCCTCCTATCCACCTAAAGAAAAATGGTGGACGACAAGAAAAAAGGCACCTTCAGCCTGCAGTCCATCGGGTTGCGTCCAGACGATCCTGGAGCCGTAATAACAACAGCAGCAAGAATAACAACATCCTGGTCCTCCAGCATTTCACATCTTCCTTCTCATCTTTCTCCTGCTCCTGCTCCTCCTCCTCCTCCTCCTCCTTCTCCTCCTTCTCCTCCTCCTTATCATCATCAATTAATCAATCAATCCACCGTCATCATCTTCATCATTAGTCAATCAATCCGCTGCGATCATCATCATCATCCAGTTCCTGCCATCATCATCATCATCATCAAATTCTTCCTACTAATCCTCCCCTCCCCATATCGTTACTACTCTTCTCATCCCCTCCCCGCTTTTTGCTAACGCCCTCCCCCTAGCCAGCAGGAAGGCCCAGGTACAGCAGGGAGCCGCGCAGAACCTGCTGGGACCGACTCATACCTGATGGCCAAGAAACAAGCAGAATCCACGCTGTCTCAACCAACTGCTGCCACACTGACGTTCCTTCCCCACCTCCTCACCTTCTTTACCAATCACCTTTACTTCCCTATCTATTTCCCTTATCCCTGTAGCTAATATGTATTTCTTAAGTTGAATATAACTATTTTCGGAAAAGCATGAATGGAGGATGAAGGGTGCGCGAGTTTCCAGGAGATTCTTTAAGAGCTGGTGAAAAATGATTATAGAGCATATCAATTTTCAAACATAAAGCTTGAGACGATACTGAGAACTGAGAAACTAGTTGCTATAAAACTTCATATCATGCACACCTAACCATAATACTGGCTGTCATAATTCAAATGCTATGTTTAAATCAACACAGTGTTGTACCGGCATATTAACGCTTACTTGTGTGAATAAACAGGTACCATTTTGATAATTTTACAACAGCAAGTTTATTACTATTCTGTAATGAGTTAGTTTCGCAGTACCATTACTTATTTATTGCCTCAGGAAAGACGGCGCTGGTCAATGATCTGATAACTCAACGGGTACATGATAAGAAAGCTTGAAAACTGCTGCTCTACTATCTAGTGTAACTTGTGAGATTATCTCTGAAAATAAAACCTCCACCACAGCAAAATGGCATAGTAGAAAAGAGTATAGTATTAGATCGAACCCCTCATTAGTGCACCTATATTTAATGACTGTTTGGTCTATCACATTAACCATTTAAAGCCAGAAAGATTTCACCAAAACCGAATGAAACTGCCAGATGGTTGCCAGAATAACACATTAAACACATCACCATCCTTGTGGAATGACCAACCGAGTTTCTTTCCTACCCATTCAAGAGCGGTTTCGCATTTTTACACTTTACTCTCAACCACTCCAGACCAATATACTCGACTTAGGGAACTCTCTACTCCTCGATCAAACGTTTTAAGGGTGACGTTGGATTTTGGTAATTAATCCTAGTTAATGACCAACAAGTATCTTCAGCTTAGGAACACAATGATTCATCAAGAGTCAATACTCTCACGATTAATGGTTTCTGATTCGTAATTAACCACTTACTATGGCTTCTTAGCAAAATCATATGACATCCAAAGTTCACCATTAAGTTTGAAAGTTTTTGTACGTAGTTTTTGTTTTAAAAATACTCTACTTTTTATCAGTTGAGATAAATATGAATACTGGCACAATTGATATTTAAAGTTTTACTGAAGCCCCTGTTTACTGGGAGCTGGTGTGAACTGTCTATCTTCTCTCCCCATCACACAGGCACTCCTCCTGTACACTAGGCCATTTGCATAGTGCTGACTGACAGCACCCTGTGTTGTGGGGTGTTGGTGTGACTGAGGTAACGGCAAGGTAATGTCAGGAAAGTTCCCCTCCCCCTCAACAAACACACACACAAAACAGATAACAAAACAGAATATCAGGGTTCAGTGGAAGGTGTGTGTGTGTGTGTGTGTGTGTGTGTGTGTGTGTGTGTGTGTGTGTGTGTGTGCTTAAGAAATGGGTGGGAGGTGGTGATGGTGGTGGCAGCGGTATTATGAATGATAACAGAATGACGATGACAACAGCTATGGTAGTCTTATGAGGCAAACAGTTGTAGCAGAATGGTGGTGGTGGCTGTGGTAGTGTGGTGGTAGATGTATGTGTGGCTGAATGGCAATCAGGCCACCCAGTGTCGCCAACAGCCGACAGTAACAGGACAAACATGCCACACCTCATAAGTGTGACCCTGGGTGCGACAGTTCGTCAGCATATCTAAATGACATACCGTATATCTTTATCTGTCTACCCCTGTTTGTCAGTCTCTGGCTTCTTATGTGTGTTTAGACTACTTCTGACGCTCGTTTTACTGACTTTTTGTACATTTGTCTGTTTGCCTCTGTATATGTTGAAACCGAAATTTCCCATTCTGCTTATCTGTCTGTCCCTTGAACACCTAATTTACACAAACTACTCCAGTCCTTTAAACCACAACAGCCGATTCATCTAACATGAGAAAAAAATCACTCGTGAAATCTGTACATTTCTGTTTTGCAAGCCAGGACCACTTGAGCCGAGAGTGAGTGAGGGAGTTTGTGGGTGAATGAATGAGTGAGTGAATGAGTGAAGACTACTATGCGACCTCAAACGCCTTATTTATTTTACTTTAGTCAAAAGACGAGAACCAAGCTGAATTTTAATAAGCAGGAAGCAAAGCCAGTCGACAGGAAAGGTATATTTTAAACTTTTGTGAGAAGGGGGAAGGAAACCAACAAAAGAGAGAAAGAAAAATTAGAGAAGGCGAGGACCGTAATGACTGAACGTTATTCAGCCAGCCCTGCACTGGGAGGGTGGAGGCATGGAGTGTAAACAGAGAGACTAAGTTTAAACTTTTATGATGAAGCAATGAAAGGAAACCACTAGACAAGACTGAACTGAAGATCACAAAGGAAAACGGATTTAGGAGCATCGATTTAACCAAAGCTCTGAGCAGGTGGAGCACCCAAAATTTTTGCATGGTTATCAATAAGGATATTTTCAAGGATATAGTACTATGTAAAGAATATGCCTTGTATAGTTGGTCGTATGAAGTAGTTGTAGGAACGACAATGTAACCGTTGGGAAATCTGTGGCTATATCAGAATATTTGCAAGCACAGAACAACCTGGCCGGCTTTGAGCTATTTGCCTCTCTCCCGGCAGTAGCAGCCAAGACTAGACCTCAGACCCGTATCACTTGGCTCAGTAAATCATGTGTACCAAGTATCAACTCCTGTTACAAGTATTCTATTGTTGTTCTTGTACTTTCCTTCACCTCGCTCTTCCGCTCGCCCATTTTCACTTCTGTCACCTCCTTTAATCCTTGTCCTCCAAACACCCTCTCTCCTCCCTTTCCCTCCTGACACTGACAAGCGTCTCTGTTATCCTCGTTAAAGTCGTGTTTATCTCCGCTGCACATGGGTCTGGGAAAGACTGATGGCGTGCAAGGATTTTGTGGAGTGACGCTATCGTGTACCGGGCAAATCCATGTTTTTTTTTTTTTTTTACCTCACTACAAAACAATATGGAACGACTGGCGTGGAGTTAATATCAACTGCAAGATAAACAACAGGAATGGAGCTGTTGGTAGAATGCACTGTTACCTTTTTCCTTAATTCAGCAACTTTATTATAACACCAAGTCCATCACTATGTTCCTCAGCCGGTTAATTCTTTCAGTACAAGAGGCCTTTACATAGCTCAATAGATATTTAATAAGTGAACAGGAATGGAATACATTATTATAAAAAGTCATTACTGTAAGGAAAAGTTAAGATGGACCGTTTCCTACTCCATTATTTAAAAGAGGTCTTCCGTACTCCGAACAAAACAGTCTGGCCAAAGCAAATATAAAGTAAAAACCACGTAGTCATAGTGAACATACAGTACTCTATTTAGGGAATACAGTACTGGTGTCTGATTCCTGAGAAGCGTCTGGATGTTCATAAAGGTCCACCATGATATATTCCCCAGACTTGTTGCTCCAAGAGTTTTAAGGTACCTGAATGAAAACTAATGAACACAACGAAAAAAACACAATTAAATAGTTCGAATTATTTGGGGCTCGGGTGCATTTGTGTATCTCCTCTCCAAAATACAGAAATAAACATGATTGCAGCGCACGGAGATCCAATTACTCCCATCAATGCCTACATCAGACAATACAGATCACCACCAAAATTTAACACTCATTCACAAAAATTCGCTGAAATCCATCAACAATTTCCTAGATACCGTGTGGACAAACGAAGAAACATACGCAACCTCCTCCAATTCCGTTGGCGGAGGTAATAGTGAAGAAGATTAATAAATAGAGAGAGAGAGAGAGAGAGAGAGAGAGAGAGAGAGAGAGAGAGAAAGAGAGAGAGAGAGAGAGAGAGAGAGAGAGAGAGAGAGAGAGAGAGAGAGAGAGAGAGAGAGAGGGGTGCATGAACCTTTTTTTTTAACTTCTAAGAACATCTTCACCCTCCCATCCATCAATAATAATAAATTAAAGCAAAAATTCTTACATGTCTGAACAGTACTCCATCCTCCAACAGCCTTCGCAACCATCCACCCATCCGTCAACAGTGGTTCTAGGAAAACGTGTTGATGGTGTTGGCGAGAGCAATTGCGGATTATAAACAGATGATAACACTAATGCCCTTGAGGTCCATCTTGGTGTTGACGGGTGTAGCAGGAGTAGGCAGGAGTTAATGATGCACCTGCCTACCTACCTGCCGTCCTCACCTGTCTGTTTGTCTGGTAATTCATCACTTACCTAGCGCCCGGGGAAGGAAGGATAGAAAAAGGAAAAAGAAGGGAAAGCAGAAATGGGAGAGTGAGGGAAAAAGTATATTTGTGAGACGCAGGAAACTGGGGAGCAGGAACAAAGAGGACAAACAGTAAGATCAGTTCAGTATGACTTAGTACATTGCGAGCAGCCTAATGGAGTTGAGAGAGAGAGAGGGGGGGGGGAATGGTGTGAAATACAGAGGGAGGAAGACAGCAGCACCGCCATGCTTAACTAACTGCTTAGAGAAAGGACACAGAACACCGGTTAATCCTAGCATCAGTGAGTTCGATAGCATGAATGCTGTGTGCCATCTGTAAAGGGGAAGGCAGGCTGGCAGAGCTTAGAAGAGCTGTAACTATACCATTTTCACTCTAACTTGGTCCATATTTTCTTCCCATTGTAGTTTATTTCATGTCGCACGCTGGGAAAAGAAGTCAATACTATAGCTCTACACCCTTTTCATGCCACTTCTTCGTGACTGGCATCATACCCTAGTGTAAATTTATTGTTACAACTCAGCATTCAAGATAAAGATGGTAATTTTAGGCGAAGTTCGAGTAAAAGCATACAGTGTAATACTGCCAAGAGAGTAAGGTTGGTATAAAAACAAGATAGAAAGAGAGGCTTAGGTCCTACACTTACACCCCGACTCTGGTTCGTATTCTCGTTGGGTCTCCCTAACACTTCTTCCTGGATACAGCTGGTTAATATAGTTTTGTATGTTATTTATGCAGAGTATGGCGGTGCTGGAAGGATATAAGTAACACACAATCTGATGCAAGGTGTAATAAGCCAAATAAATCACTTAGGAAGAGGTGTTAGGTAGCTTCCTTACCCGACAAGAATAACGGCGATTACCATAACTGTACTCCACTGTATATTACGTATCAAACAGTATAAAACAATGAAACCAGAGTCTTTCCATGTAACATATGGGGAAGGGTAACATATTCTATATAAACAGTACCGTATAAACACTGATTCAGCCACACTGTTTTGGTGTAACTCAAGGGGTAGGGTGACGTATTGTGCTTAAACTGTATAAATTAAATATTAATGATTAACCCCTACCTACCGGGTAAAGTGTATACACATCACAATCAGGCTGCTACAGGGCAGCCAGGTAACAGCTATGCACGTAAGCGTCTTCCCATCACCGTTTGAACCCGCAACCATTTTCTCTCATTATAACAGGGAAGGGAGGTACCCAAGGTACCCCACTGATGTTCAGGTCAGTTTGTACACAGCCTTGTGACACAGCCATGCAATGTCGCGATATCTTCCTCAGCCTCCTCATTCGATTCTATCCCCTCACATGGCAGGCCGATTGTATCATCAACCCAAAGTTCAACCTTTGCTGGCAGGGATAGGGATTATACTCATTTTTTTTTTTTTTTAATTGAGGTGAAGATACACTTGCCAGATTGGTGATGATTTTCTGAATGCATCATTACTTCATAATTTCTTTACATGTTAGCATTATTAATTGACAAATTATAACCAAGGGGAAAATTTGGGCTAGTAAATGTTATTCGGACATTCTGCATTCAGCCAATCATCACCAACCTGTCAAGTGCATCTTCGCCTCAATAAAAAAACTAAGTATAATGACAGTGCCCTAGGTCGTGACCTGGAGGAAACTGTGTCCTCCATGAGCATGAGTGGTGAGACTTCCTCTGAAGGAGGGGGAAGCTACCACACAGAAAGTGAAGAATCACACCCTCCGTCCTCAACCCGCCCTGAAACCCCTGAAAAGCAACTACAAATTGCTACAAGAGGAGGGCAAGGCCTATGAGAGTGACGAATTCACGTCAGAGGAGGAGTTGGATAACCCTAACCACAGAGAGAGTGAGGGAGATGGTAACAGTCATCTCCTACAAAAACTCCATTGCCGTATCTTGCCACCACTCTTGCGACCAGTTTGCCAATGCCACAGTCTCTCCCTCCAACGTCCCTCATCACCACAACCCAGCACTTTGAGCACGTTATCTCCCCATCCTGGCCCTTCACATGTGGCCCAACCTGGTCATTCACCTATGGAAATTTCCACTCTGCCCTCACGTGGTGTGACTGGGCCTCCAGCATCTCCCGAGGGAAGTGCTGCATCAGGTGGGTCATCATTGTCATACTCCCCAACCTCTGCCTCTCATTCCTGCACCCCCCTTGCCCGTGGCCGCCTCTGTGGACGTGCGCATGAGCGAAGGGATGCTGCACATGGTGTGAAAAGACATGCTAGCCAGAAATCACAGCCAAGGCTCCCAGGTGTTGAAAAAGTGGATGCCTTTTTGTGAGAGGAGGGGGCAAGATTCGAGCCTTCTGTGCCTGCCTTTGATGTATAAGAGGCGGGTGTGAGGTTCAGTGAACTATTGCCCGTGCCCAGGACTATGATATACTTTTTCAAAGCAGTCTCCACCACCGCCATTATGCAGTACCTGGTTGCCGAGATAAACTATCATCAGGCCATAAGTGTGCGCTGGCTGGAGGTTTTGGCCAGCGAGCGTACAAAAATGAAGGACTGGGTTCCAGTGGAGCTGGGGGAGTTATTTGTGTGGCTTGCCTTGTCCGTGATGATGGCGCAAGCGAGAAAACATGTGCTCCATGATTATTGGTCCATAGACGAACTTGTGGGCACACCTGTCTTCGGAAAATATATGGCCCGTGATAGATACCTGGTCATATTACAGTTCCTGCATTTCAACAGGAATTATGGGCCAGCACCCAATGACCAGTTATGGAATGTAAGGCCCATTTTGACCATGCTCAAAGGGTCTTTAGCAAGGCTTTTCCGGCCGTTTCAGAAAGTGGTTTCGACCACTTAATAATAAAAATAATAATAATAATAAAGAAAAATAACAGTAGTAGTAGTACCGGTAGTAGTAGTAGTAGTTAGTAGTAGTAGTAGTAGTGAATAGTCATCATCATCATCATCATCATCATCATCATCACCATCACCATCATCATCACCATCTTTATCATTATCATTATTATTAATATTATTATTATTTTTATTATTATCACTATTATTATTATTATTATTATTATTATTATTATTATTATTATTATTATTATTATTATTATTAATATCATTATCATTATCATTATTATCATTACCATTACTATTATTATCATTAATAATATTATCATTATCACTAATATCATCATTATTATTATCATCATTATCATTACCATTATCATTATCATCAATATCATTATCATTATCATCATTATCATCATCACCATCATTTTCGTTATTATCATCCTTATCAATATCATCATTATCATCATTATCATTAGTATCATCATTATCATTATTATCATTATCATCACTATCATTATCATTATCATTATTATCATCATTATCATTATTATCATTATTATCATCACTATCATTATTATCATTATCATTACTATTATCATTTTCACCATTATTATATTATTATTATTATTATTATTATTATTTTTATTATCATCATCATTATCATTATTGTCATTATTATCATTATTATCCTTTTTATCATCCATGCATCCATCCATCATTATTATCATTATCATCATTATCATTATTATCATCATTATCATTATCATTATTATCATCATTATCATTATTATCATCATAATCATCATAATCAACTTTATCATCATAATCATCATTATCATCACTAGTAAATTGTTTGTTGCTCTGTTAAGAAATGACCCAGGGTACTAACACACACACACACACACACACACACACACACACACACACACACACACACACACACACAAACCAGCACACTGAATTGAGCCATATGATACGTTCCTGACAATGTAAAGCCAACAGGATATTTCAGCGAGAATCATAAAAGTGCTATGTTGTGAGTGGCTCGGTTATTGGCTAAAAGAGCGAAGAAAGACGGACTTGATGCGAGAATAAGGAGGGGAAGTCCGAAAACTAGGTAAATGGATGTGGTGGGAAAGTATTCAACATATCTATAGAAGGCCTGGAGTGGTGGAAAGGAGTATGGTAATACCTTATGACTAGAGATAGAGGCTTGGATCCGTATTTTTGTAGGTTATGGACGTTCCCTAGCACCTCTTCCTTAGCGATTTAGTTCAGGATCCGGCAAGTTAATATCCTTTTGTTCATTATTTATGCATAGTATGGCGATATTAGAAGGATTTATATAACACGGAAAAGGGTAATTTGGTACAATAAACAAAATAAGTCGATTATGAAGAGGTGTTGGGGAGCCTCCATACCCGACGGAAGTACAGGCCTTGAAGCAGTCTCCGTCGGGGTCATCATGAACGGCCGACAAGCGAGAGTCAGTGAAGAACTCTGCAAGGCGAGGGTCAGCTCTGCGTTATATATGAAAACATAACATAATATAACAGCACGGAAAGGCGTCTGGCAACTGATAAGAGTCTGTCAAGGAGTCTGCCAGGCAAGGTCAGCTCTGAGTTGTAACTGGGATTGGTGCGTAAGAGTGTGTACGGGGCTTAAAAATATACCAAGAGTCCTACACATACTAGTGGACTCCATCCACCGTAAACCATCTTTTCAAGGTAAGGTGTGTATACAGTGTAACAACCACAATTGGAGTCTGTTATTGGTAAAGACCCAACCATACTGACAAATCAGTTCCCTCATCTGCAGTTTGAGTTTCCTGATGCCGTGCGCTGTGAAGGGTGATTATGATAAGAAAGGGGGTTTCCAAGCATTTCTGCCCCTTTTAGCATCGACCGTCCTCTCACAACACACCCCATTTCCTCACTTGAACTGGGTTTACCTCGTCCTTACATCAACTTTTAATTCTCATCCAGTATATCATGATTACGTTGCCTGAGAGACACTACTCACGGACACATGCTTTGTGTGTGTGTGTGTGTGTGTGTGTGTGTGTGTGTGTGTGTGTGTGTGTGTGTGTGTGTATGTGTGTGTGTGTGTGTGTGTGTGTGTGTGTGTGTGTGTGTGTGTGTGTGTGTGTGTGTTATATACCCCTCCATCACATCCCCTCACACTCTCCCATACCCTGCCATTGTCTTCACATCAAAGTCTGGCAGGTGATATTATATCAGGCTACAACCCCATAGTTAAAGTTGTCGGTGGTGGTACACAGTGTTAATATATCCCCGCCACCTGCTCATTGGTGTCGGTTCATTAAATATACCATACAATCTGGCCGCCGTTAGCATACTGTGTGAGCCAGGTGAGCACAGTAGTTATGTCCACCTCATATCGTGCCGCCTGTAATAACAAACATTGTAGGTGCGTAAAGACTGTGGTATATACTTTGTCTAGGCTTGAGAAGTATCAGTTGTTTGATATTTGTGCAATACCGATTTGAGATAAGTGCAGTATCTGCAGCATTATATGTCTTAACTTCGGCAGAATATATAGGCAGTAGTAGCCTATATAGTGTCAAAGAGTCAGCGTTGTTTAACAAAAAATGCAACTCTTGAAACAAATGCAGGGTAAATCGAGAATCTCTCTCTTTAAAAATTTCCACACACACAAATTAAACTGAACATGTTGGTCAATTAACAGCACTGGGCCAAGCATCACTTATACTGCTTTTTTTTTTTTTTTTTTTTTTTTTTTTGAGGGGGAGGTGGATAGAGCAGAAACGCACGGAACTTTAAAACAGGGATATAAGGCAGTCACTTCTGCTATCTAGTGTTTTCATTTACTCATTGTTATCTGCCTCTTTACTTTTCCAAAGGCTTTTCGAGCTTATTCCATGTACAAAAATATCGGATGATAGGTGCTCTACATGCTTTAAAGTATTAGGTTTTCCGTAATAGCATTTCCTAGGATAATATCTGAGAACGTAAACGTTTTTATCGTATTATTATTAATTTATTATTATTATTATTATTATTATTATTATTACTATCAATTATTAATATGATGATGAGAAGAGTGGGTGGTGAGCTGAATGAAAAGAAAGCAATGATTGATTATGTGTGTGTGGATGAAAGGATGCGAAAATGTGTAATGGCTGCAAGAGCTTATAGAGGTTGGGGGAGTGGACTTTCTGACCACTACTTGGTGATGGCCAGAATCAAGGTCCAATTAGGATTGAGAAATAGAAGAAGGGAGGGACGGGAAGAAGGAGTATTTGTAAGGAGAGTGGAAAGGTTACAAGAGGATGAAAAAAAGGCAGAGTATAAGAGAGAAGTGGAGGAACTATTTGGGAAATATGAATTGGAGCAGATGGGGGACGTGGAAGGTGTGTGCAGGATATTTACAAAAGAAATATGTGCAGCATGTGATGTGGTGTGTGGGATGAAGAGAAGACGGGGGGGTGTGCAAGGAACAGCGTGGTGGAGTGAAGAGGTGAGACAGGCTGTGGCACAAAAGAAGAAAGCATACAATGAATGGATGAGAAATAGGGGCGTGGAAGAAGTTGGGAGGCGGAAGAGAGTTAAATGTAGAAAGAAAGAGAGAGGTGAAAAGATTAGTAAGAGAGAGTAAGAAGAGAGTGGATGAGGAATTTGGAAGGAACTTGAGTGTAAAGTGGAGGGATTGTAAGAAAATGTTCTGGAAAGAGGTGAAAAGAGTAAGACAGTGTGGAAGTGAAGTTAGCAGGGGAGTGAAGATAGAAATGGTATATTACTAGTGGAGAAGGGAGAAAAAGTGAGCATATGGAGAGAACACTTTAAGGAATTGTAGAACATAGAGAATGGAAGTAATGCGAGTATAAGTGGCTGGGGAATGACTGGGAGGAGGAGGGAGGTGAGAAGACAGGAAGAAATCAGTAGGATAGAAGTTGTGGAAGCAATGAAGAAAGTTAAATTGGGGAAAGCCCCAGGAATTGATGGAGTGTGTGGTGAAATGCTGAAGTATGGGGGAGAGATAGTAGTAGGATGGATGTGGAAAATGTGCAGATTGGCCTGGGAGGAAGGTAGAGTCCCGGAGGATTGGAGGTCAGGTATAATTATTCCCTTGTACAAAGGAAAAGGGGAAAAAGAAGTGTGTGGTAATCATAGGGGCATTTGTCTTCTTAGTATAATAGGAAAAGAGTATGGTAGGATACTTATTGATAGAGTTAGAGAAAGAACAGAGGAATTAGTTGGAGAAGAACAGGGAGGCTTTAGGAAGGGAAGAGGTTGTGTAGATCAGATATTCATTCTTAGATCTTTAGTGGAAAAGTTTCTAGAGAAGGGAAAGAAGTTGTATGCAGCTTTCATGGATTTAGCGAAAGAATATGACAGGGTGGATAGACAAGGATTGTGGAAAGTATTAAGAATATATGGAGTAGATGGGACGTTGCTGAATGCTGTGAAGAGTATGTATGATGGTGCTAAGGCTGCAGTGCGTGTGGATGGTGAACTGAGTGAATTTTTCTCTTTGAAGGTTGGGTTGAAATAGGGATGTGTCATGTCTCCATGGTTGTTCAATCTGTACATGGATGGGGTAATAAAAGAGGTACAAGGTAGGGTAGTGGATGTTTGAGTGGCCATGGTGGGAGAGGGTAGTGTTTGGAAACTCCCTGTACTGTTGTTTGCAGATGATACTGTGTTGTTGAGTGAAGACGAAGGAGAGCTGCAAGGCTTGATGGATGACTTTGGGAGAGTGTGTAAGAAACGGAATCTAAAGGTGAATGTAGGGAAGAGTAAAGTGATGGTCTTTGAGAGAGGTGAAGTCAGTGAATGTACAGCGAGGTTGGATGGTGAGGAATTGGAAAATGTGAGTACATTTAAGTACTTGGGTAGTGTGATGAGTAAGGATGGAGGTTTGGAGGGTGAAGTGCTTGAAAGGGTACAGCAGGGAAGAACGGTTGCTGGTTCCTTGAAAGCAGTGATAAGAAGCAGGGAAGTGACCATGAAAGTGAGTAAGTTACTACATGACAGTATTGTGATACCAACTGTAACGTATGGAAGTGAAGCTTGGACGTTGCTGGAAGGACACAAGTCAAGCGTGAGAGCAGTGGAAATGAGTTAAGAGGTGCCTGTGGAGTCACATGGAGAGACAGGCTGACAAAAGAGGATATAAAGGAGCTTTGTGGTGTGGATGTGGATGTGATTGGAAGCGTTAGGAGGAATACACTGAGGTGGTTTGGCCATGTGGAGAGGATGGAGGGTGAAAGACTGACGAAGAGAGTGTATGTGAGTGAGGTGGAGGGGGGAAGAGGGAGGGGGAGGCCGAGGATGAGATGGAGGGATGGGGTGGAGAGGTATATGAGAGAGGGGGGGGGGTGAGTTGGGAGCGGGGCAGTGAAATGGCGGGGGACAGAGCGACGTGAAGGCGATTTGTTTGTGGCCACCCCGAACGGGATTGAGGCATCTGGCAATAGATAGATAGATAGATAGATTGATAATTAATTATTACTATTATTATTATTATTATTATTATTATTACTATTATTATTATTATTATTATTATTACTATTATTATTATTATTATTATTATTATTATTATTATTACTATTATTATTATTATTATTATTATTATTATTATTATTGATTGGATATGTGAATGGAAAAGTAGAGAATATGAAGGTGGATGAAGTAGTTGGTGAGTGTGGTGTGCCTGCAGAGATGGTTGAGAATGGCAGTGCTTTAGTGGACATTTGTGCCGGCAGGGGGTTGGTGGTAGCCAGTACCCTCTTCAGGCACAAAATGATCCATAGGTATACGTGGCGTGTGATGAGAAGGGTGGGTGGTGAACTGAATGAACGGAAGGTAGTGATTGATTATGTGTGTCTGGATGAAAGGATGAGAACGTGTGTAATGGATGCAAGAGCGTATAAAAGTTGGGGGAGTGGACTTTCTGGAATCAAAGTCCAAAGGAAATGGAGAAACAGGAGATGGGAAGGACAGGAGGAAGAAGTTCATGAAAGGAAAGTGGAAGGGTTGCAAGATGATGGGAAAAGGCAGAAAATAAGAGGGAAGTGGAGGAGCGATTGGGTAGATATGGATTGGAGCAGATGGGGGACGTGGAAGGTGTGTGTTAGATATTCACAGAAGAAATCTGTGCAGCATATGAGGTGGTGTGTCGGGTGACGAGAAGACAAAAGGGGGTACAGGGAACAACGTGGTGGAATGAAGAGGTGAGAGAGGCTGTGGCACAAAAGAAGAAAGCATATAGTGAGTGGATGAGAAATAGGGAGGTGGAAGAAGTTGAGAGATAGAAGAGAGAGAGTTATATTTAGAGAGAAAGAGAGAGATGAAATGATTAGTATGAGAGAGTAAGAAGAGAGTGGATGAGAAATTTGGAAGGAATTTGAGTGTAAAGTGGAGGGAATGTAAGACAATGTTCTGGAAAGAGGTAAAGAGAGTTAGCCAGGGAGCCAACGAAGTTAGCTGGGAAAGATAAAAACGGTAGATTACTAACATAGAAGGGAGAAAAAGTGAGCAGATGGAGAAACACTTTAAAGAATTGTTGAACATAGAGAATGAGAATAATGAGTGTGTAAGTGGCTGGGGAATGGCTGGAAGTGCAAAGGAGTACAAAGGAGTACAAAGGAAAGCAAACAGCAACAGACCTTATGGTCCTTTCGAGGCTGTTTGTTGCAGAGTAGACTATGACTACGAGATCTAACTCTACATGCTGAAGGATAAGGATAGTAAAGCAAGAAGGCTCCCCCCCCCCCCCGCCTCCAAACCCTCCAATTAAAACTTGCTAGAGAAAGTGAGAAAAACCACCATGCAGCATGGAAAAACTGATATGGAAATTTCATAGAAAAGACTGAAAAGGAAAAGCTACATTCTCTAATACTTTATCTATAAACTACCAGTAAGAATATCCTGAAAGAGAAAGTAGTAAAGTAAAATGAGCAATCGAATAAATAACTAACTAACGCATGACACTATGTACGGGTACATTGAGCTAATGGGGCGTCTGTGGACACGGCATGGAAATTGCATAGTGCACAGTGTGGATGTACAGGGGTGGTGCAGCAGCCTTGCTTGTCGCTATTAAGGTAGGCAGCTGTCGATCAGGCCCCAACACCGTTCATTCCACGGATACTAGGAACTTTCCCATGCAGGACAAGGACACAAGACATCTCCTGAAGCAGTGATACCTGGTACATTAAAAAAATCCTGATGGTGGTCATTTAACTAACAGGGACCTCAGTGATCCACAGCCCATCACAGGTCGAAAGTATGAGTAGTGACCGTTATCTCAGCGCTATCTGTGCATATCCTAGTCTGTGCATATATTGTACTATATTTACTTATAATAAATTGATCAAGGCTCTAAAAAATAAAATAAAATAAATTAAAATAAAAAATTATACATATACAAGTGTTTTATTCAGGAGTAAACATATTAAGCTGGGGGTTAGACGACAAATATTTATCAAGGCGACCTTTAAAGGTCAGTACTGTATTACAGTTTACTACATTGGAGGGCAATTCATTCCATATATTTACAACTCTATTAAAGAAGAAATGCTTAGCTTCATGCGACTGGAAACGTTTGCCAATTATTTTATGCCCATTGCCTCTAGTATAATTCGAATGATCAACTGCGAAGTATTTATCGACAGCCATGTTATCATGTCCTTTGAATATTATGAATATTTCAATTACATCTCCTCGTAACCTCCGTTTGGTTAGGGTAAATAGATTCAGGGCTTCTAAACGTTCCTCGTACAGTTTATTTCTCAATCTAGGTATCATCTTTGTCATCCTTCGCTGCACTCATTCAAGCTTTTCCATATCGTTTTTATAATACGGTAACCAAAACTGAACGCAATACTCCAAGTGCTAGTGTACTAAGGAATTACACAAAGTGAGGACGATATTATCGGATTTATATTCAAATGCTCTACCTATGAATCCAATCAATTTATTGGCTTTTTTTTCACAGTTTCTGTGAATTATTTGCTTGGTCTCAGATCGTTTGTTATTATAACTCTTCAACCTTTTTCATGGTTTACCCTATCAAGTTGGACATTATTCATGCTATAACTAGCCCTTAGATTTTAACTGCCAATGTTTAGCACTTTGCATTTATTAATTTTAAAATCTATTTGCCAAACTTGGGCCCAGTTAAACGGTTGATCAAGATCTCTCTGTATTGCCTGCCTTTGCAGTTCTGTATCTCCTCTGCTACCTATTTTAGTATCATCAGCAAATTTTGAAATTTGACAACATAATCCTTCATCAATATCATTTATATATATTAAGAAAAGAATAGGACCTAACACTGAACCCTGCAGCACTCCACTTGCAACGTTTATCCAGTCTGACTCTTTTCCATTTATTACAACTCTTTGCTTTCGTCCGGTGCGAGAGAGGAATGTAAGAAGAAAGGAAGAACTCAGTAGGATGGAATTGTGGAAGCAATGAAGAAAGATACAAAGGGGAAAGCACCAGGAATTCATGGAGTGTGTAGTGAAATGCTGAAGTGTGGGGGAGAGACAGTAGTAGAATGGATGTGGAAGATGTGCAGATTGACCTGGGAGGAAGGTACCAAGAGGACTGGAAGTCAGGTATAATTATTCCCCAGTACAAAGGAAAAGGAGAAAAAGAAATGTGTGGTAATCATAGTGGCATTTGTCTTCTTAGTGTAGTAGGAAAGGCATGGTAGGATACTTATTGACAGAGTAAAAGAAATAATAAAGGAATTAGTTGGAGAAGAACAGGGAGGTTTTAGGAAGGGAGGAGGTTGTGTAAATCAGATATTCATTCTTAGATCTTTAGTGGAAAAGTTTCTCGAGAAGAGAAAGAAGTTTTTTTTTTTTTAATGCAAGAAAGAAGGAACTAAAGGCTAGGAGCCCACAAACTGTTCCATACAAGAAAAAACAATAACAATACAAAAGAGAGCCAAAGCCAAGATCCGTTCATTTCGAGATGCCTGGACACACTACGTTTGAAAGACAGGAGATCACAGGAAATAAGAAATACACACAGAGGGAGACAGTTCCAGAGTTGACCTGTTGCATAAATGAAGGACTGGGAGTAACAGTTAACTCTTGCATTAGCGAGTTGGACAGAAAAGGGATGAGAATTTGTTGCTAGACGGGTGCTATTCACTGGTCATAGAGGTGGAGGGATGCATGCAGACAGTTCAGAGGAGCAGTGATCATTGAAGTAGCGATAGAAAAGAGATAAAGATACAACAGTGGGCGAAGAGACAGAGATTGAAAGGAGCCAGTAAGAGGAGGAGAGTTAATGAGACAAAAAGCCTTTGACTCCACCCTATTGAGAAGAACTGTATGTGGGGAGCCTCCCCACACATGACAGTTGTACTCCAAACAGGGGCGAATAAAACCCGTGTATAAAGTCAACAACTGTGCTGGGGTAAAAAAGGTAAGGAGTCGGCTTAGCACACCTAATCTCTTGGAAGCAGATTTTACAAGAGATGCAATATGATTTTTCCAAGATAAGTCCCGAGTAAATGAAACCCCAATCATGTTCAAGGATGATGCAGGACTGAGCTGGATATTATTAAACCTTAGAGGGTACTCATGTGGAAGATTGTGTTGGGTTGATAGGTGTAAAAACTGAGTTTTTGACGCATTCAAAACAACAAGATTATTATCACCCCAGTGGGAGATACGTGCCAAGTCAGACATTAGGTGTGCTATAGCCTCAGCCCCTGTTTGTTGAAGTAACTACTAAGAGGGATGTTGTGGGAACCGAGTGGAAAAGTGAAGGGTGGAATCATCAGCATACGAGTGGATAGGGTTAGATGTACAGCATAGAAAGTCATTGATGAATAAATGGAAGAGAGTTGGTGAGAGGACAGAGCCATGAGGAACACCACTGTTTATAGATCTAGGAGAAGACGATGGCTGTCTCCAACAGCAGCTATAGAACGACCAGAAAGGAAACCATTGATGAAGGCACAGATAAAAGGATAGCAACAATAAGAGGGCAGTTTGGAAATTAAAGATTTATGCCAGACTCGATCGAAAGCCTTTGAGATGTCAAGTGCATTGGCAAAGCTTTCGCCAAAGTCCCGAAAGGAGGATGACCAGGAGTCTGAAAGGTTGGCGAGAAGATCGCCAGTGGAGCATCCCTGACGGAACCCATACTGACGATCAGAAAGAAAGCTGTGATAGGAAAGATGCCATAAATTTTTCTGTTAAGAACTGGCTCAAAAACTTTTGAAACAGGATGTTAAAGCAATTGGACTATAGTTAGAGGGCTGGGAACGGTCACCCTTCTTTGGGACTAGCTGAATGCGAGCAAACTTCCAGCAAGATGGAAAGGTAGAAGTTGACAAAGGCGAAAGAGTTTACCTAGGCAGGGTGTAAGCACAGAAGCACAGCTACTGAGGACAACAGGAGGGACTCCATCAGGCCCATATTCCTTGTTTGTATTGAAGCCAGTGCTGGTAGAAAATACATCAGCTGAAGAAATTTTAATGTCAGCCATGAGGAAGTCTGAGGGGGGAATTGATGGAGGAACAGCACCGGAATCGTCTAAGGTGAAATTGGAGGAGATAGTCTGAGCGAAGAAATCTGTTTTGTCAGTAGAAGAAATAGCTACAGAGCCATTAGAATAGAAAAGAGGAGGGAAGGATGATGAGGTAAAGTTGTTAGAAAGGTTTTTGGCAAGGTGCCAGAAGGAGCGGGAGGAATTCGAGTAGGAGAGTTGAGTGCACTTAGTATGGATGAAAATATTTTTAGCACTGCAAAGAACAGACTTAGCATGATTCTGGGCAGAAGCATAAATAAGATGTGATTCAGGGATGGGTTGGCTCTGGTACCTTTTATAGGTCCTCTCCTTGTTGCAGACAGCATTAACAAGCGTGATTAAACCAAGGCTTTCTTGCATTAGTTAAAGGATATGAGAAAGGAATGTATGCTTCCAAGCCAGAGAGAATAACCTCCGTAATGCGCAAGTCACACTCAGGTGGCTCCCGGCCATGGAAGCAATAATCATTCCATGGAAAATCAAAGAAGTACTGTCTGAAGGCCTCCCAATCTGGAGCTCCGAAGAGCCACTGATGACGTTTCTTTGGAGGGTTCATAGGCCCTACTGGAACGATAAAACAGGTTAAGGTAACAAGGTTGTGATCGGAGAAGCCCAAGGGAGAGGAAAGATTAACAGTGTAAGCAGAAGGATTAGTTGTAAGGAAGAGGTCAAGTATGTTGGAGATCTCTCCAAGGCGGTCAGGGATACGGGTAGGGTGCTATACAAGCTGCTCTAGGTCATTAAGGATAGAAAAGATGTAGGCTTGTTCACCAAGTGGATCAGTGAAAGGAAAGGAGAGCCAAAAGTGGTGGTGAACATTGAAATCTCCTGGAATGATGATTTCAGAGAAAGGAGAAATGGATAGAATGTGTTCCATCGTAGAAGTAAGATAGTCGATGAATTTTTTATGGTAGAATTAGGGGATAAGTAAATAGCACAGATATATTTAGTGACAGAATGACAAGAAAGCCGAAGCCACGGAGCAGAGAATTCAGAAGAATCAAGTTCAGGAACACGAGAGCAAGATAAATCGTTGAGTACATATACACAACATCCACCTTTGGCTTTGAAATGAATATAAAGAAAGTAGGAGGAAACAGAAAAGGGTTTGCTGTCAGTTACCTCAGACAGCTGAGTCTCTGTCAAGAAGAGAAAGTGAGGTTTAATGGAGGAGAGGTGGTGTTCGACAGAGACAAAGTTAGAGGAAAGGCCGCGAATGTTGCAGAAATGAAGAAGTGAGTCAGGCAGTGGTTCCAGGCATCTCTGAGTCGTCACCAGGAGAGGGGATGATGTTGGGGGAATCTATGGCCCCCCTTCCCCCTGGCGACTCCGAAGCCTGATTTTCTGATGCCATTTTATTTTCAATTTTGAAAAGGAAGTGTAGTGTGTACTGTACATGTCGTTTGGTGTTGACAGTTAGGGAAACTTGTATTGGAGAGCATGCTGGCCTACTCCCTGTGTTAATGGAACACTTGAAAAGTTCAGCAAAGGGGGATGGTCAGGAACTAGTCCCAAGGGCTGATGAAACGAGAGCTCCAGCTCTCCCTGTCATCAGCTTTCCATCCACCTTAGGAGTACTGCCCTGCTCGACTTGTGCCTTCATGGATTTGGAGAAAGCATATGACAGAGTGGATAGACAAGAATTGAGGAAAGTATTAAGAATACATGGAGTAGATGGGAAGTTGCTGAGTGCCGTGAAGAGTATGTATGAGGGTGCTAAGGCTGCAGTGCGTGTGGATACTGAACTGAGTGAATTCTTTTATTTGAAGGTTGGATTGAAACAAGGATGTGTCATGTCTCCATGGTTGTTCGGTCTGTATATGGATGGGGTTATAAAAGAGATGCAAGGTAGGACAGTGGATGTTGGAGCAGCCCTAATGAGAGAGGGCAGTGTTTGGAAACTACCAGTACTGTTGTTTGCAGGTGAAGACGATGGTTAGCTGCATGGCTTGGTGGATGAGTTTGAGAGAGTATGTAAGAAACGGAATCTAAAGGTGAATGTAGGGAAGAGTAAAGTTATGGTCTTCGAGAGATGTGAAGTCAGTGAGTGTACAGTGAGGTTGGATGAGAAGGAAATGGAAAATGTGAGTGCGTTTAAGTACTTGGGTGGAGTGATGAGTAAGGATGGAAGTTTGGAAGGCGAAGTGCTTGAAAGGGTACAACAAAGAAGAAAGATTGCTGGTTCCTTGAAAGCAGTGATAAGAAACAGAGAAGTGAGCATAGAAGTGAAAAAGTTACTACATGACAGTATTGTGATACCATCTCTAACGTATGGAAGTGAAGCTCGGTCCTTGTTGGAGGGACAGAAGTCAAGAGAGCATAGGAAATGAATTATTAGAGAGGAGCGTGTGGAGTCACATGGAGAGACAGACTGACAGAAGAGGAAGTGAAGGAGCGTTGTGTTGTGGATGTGGATGTGATAGGAAGCGTTAGGAGAAACACACTGAGGTGGTTTGGAGAGGATGAAGAGTGAGAGACTAACGAAGAGAGTGTATGTGAGTGAGTTTGAGGGGGGGAGAGGGAAGGGGAGGCCGAGGATTAGACGGAGGGATGGAGTGGATAGGTATATGAGAGAGGGGTGTGTGAGCTGGGAGCAGGGCAGTGAAATGGTGTTGGACAGGGCGACATGGAGGCGATTTGTTTGTGGCCACCCCTTACGGGATTATGGCATCTGGCAATAGATAGACAGATAGATTATTATTGTTATTATTATTATTATTATTATTATTATTATTATTATTATTATTATTGTTGTTGTTGTCGTTGTTGATTGGGGGAATGCTGCTCACCTTCTTCATTAGTTCATGCGTGGTTCTTCTGGTTGCTACTCAAGTATTTCCATTATCTTATCTTCATTAGCATTCAGTTTAGTGTTATATGAGCTGCTCTTCCCTCTTAACAAAATATTCAGTGATAAAAAGCACCTTCAATGACCCTCAACTCTTTATGAATCACAAGACCGTCCTAGTCCCGTACTCTCACTGGGTAAGACGGATCCCTAGCACCTTTTCCTTAACGATTCATTTTCTCGAATATCTATAAATATCCTCTTTTTTTGCTCCCTACATCTTTTCAGTGTCAACAGAGGTTACATGAATAACATACAAGAATATATTAACGGAGCAGAATCAGAAATCAACCGGCAAGGAAGATGTTGGTAACCTTCCTACCCGAACGAGAATACAGTCACAAGAAATTTTAGAGCAATCTGTTCTACAAATAGTGTCACTAGCTTAGGTACCTAGTAACGAATTGGCGAAAGAGAAGATGTGAAGATAAAGTAGATAGATAAGAAGAGCCGTCAAGAACGTTAAATAATTTAAATAATTTTTCGAGGGGTTTCTTTGTCAGTTTCGCTGCCCCTTCTTGAAGAGTTCAAGATCTCACTATTGTCCTCTCTGTTTGTTCAGCTATCAAAAGATCATTAATGATTTTTAGTTTTTTCTGCTTTTGGGCAGAATAACATTATTTTTTTCCCTGAACTATGTAAATAGTTCCTTGAAAGCAGTGATAAGAAACAGGGAAGTGAGCACTGTATGTCACACCCATAAGTGGGTGTGACATACAGTGTGGAAGGACCAAATGAGAATGTTTTCCAATGCCTGGTTAGCTTAACTTTGTGACACCTCTCTATTGGATAAGGTTTAGGATGTGTTAACTTGTAATTGGCAGCAGGTGCCTCCACTGTTTGAGATTGGCTGTAGATTATCATTAAGACAGCCTAATGACTAGTTGGCCTGGAGAGGCGGAGTAAAGCTACTATGAAGCTTGAGGAAATAGCAAGAGAGTCACTTTTTGTTGACACATTTCGTTACACATTTTTAACACATTTTGTCACTCTTTTTGTTACTACCCGTTCGTGACACAGTTCCCATCAGACACACTTTTCACTTTGATTACAAAACACACTGCTTGTGCACCATTTTCGCTCTTGGTTCTCTTCTCCATCTAACCCTAGTGTGTGGATTATCATCGACGAGTTCTCCTAGTCCCTCAAGCTCTGTGAGTACGTAGCCTCCACTTACAGATTTGGTTAGGTGAGAGAAAAGACCCGTTTTTATATTTGTATTGTGAGGCCTACGTGAATCCCCCTATTTGTAATCGAACCTTGTTTTTTTTTTTTGTGTGTGTGTGAGTGTGTGTGTGTGAATGTTACAGTGTAAAGTTAGCTTTCGTTTGAGCTTTGCCTTACCCCTTTTTGGTGAACAATTAAGGGTCAAGAATGCACCGTAATATATACTCCCATAACAATAGTAACCGATGACAAAACAGAAGTCTTGAAAAACAACACCAGATTATGATATGAATATGGGAGAAGCAAAATTTTAAGTACT
>NC_136960.1:17980439-18080439 GCF_032717465.1 Coenobita brevimanus | reverse complement strand
CATCACCATTCATTACCAATGCCATCCGTCTCTCCATTACCCGTGTTTTTACTTCTCTCATCACCCCATCCATATATATATTGAACAACCATGGGAACATCACACAACCTTGTCGCACGCCCACACCGATAGGGAACCATTCCATTAGATGCCCACTAACCCTTACACATGCATCGCTACCATCATAAAAACTCTTGACAGCACCTAGCAGCTTACCCTCTACACCGTACATTCGCAAAACTATCCTCAATCCCTCTCTGTCTACTTTGTCGTATGCTTATTCCAGATCCATGAATGCCATAAACACCTTGTGGTCCTTCTCACAAGCCTTCTCTGCTATCTCTCTCACTACAAATATTTGATTCACACACACATATATATACTGTATATATATATATATATATATATATATATATATATATATATATATATATATATATATATATATATATATATATATTGTCTGACTCTGGGCATAGGCTTTATAACCCATGCTCTGAGGTTCAGCAGTCCTCCTACGTACCATTCATCTTCAAATGTTACCACTTCGGCGCTAAGAACCACAGTTCATACTGAGTGCATGCTAGGGCTGCTCCAGAAGACGTGTTTTGGTATTAGCGGGGGTGTTTTTACTTGTCGGCGGGTCTTTGGTAGATCAGTAAAGTCTAGTTTTAATGAAATTGAAATTTTGTTCCCGGCCCAAGCCAGCAATCGAGCATGTATCCATTGGGACAGCAGACCACCTGTATGCTAACTCGGCCACCACCTCCTTATAAACAAAATTTTCATAAAAGTGCCATCCTCCCCTTAAAGCTTCCACCCCCTCTCCTCTGTTTCCGCCCACCTATTTCACAAGCCTTCCCCTGTCTCTCCCTTCCACCCACGAAGTTTCCATCCACGTTTAATTCCCCTCCCTCCCTAACCCCCAGTCCTGGCTCTCCCTGTCCCCTTCTTTCCCATGCATGCATCTTCACAAGTCGCTAACCAATCCGGCTTCCCATGAGTAATTCTGTATCTAGTAATGGGGAAACAAAAGGTTGTGCTAAAAGGTACTGGATACGAGAGCACTAAGGTACACCCGACTTATGACAGCAAATGTGCTTCTCCCTCAACACTATACTCGTTTAACTCTAACCTGGCCTAAAACTGCCATCTTCCCATCTTCAACTCAAAGTTGTAACAAAAGATTTACACCAGAATAGGAAATATGATGCTGATCAAGAAGGTGTGCTTTGAAGAAGATGTTGAAGCATTGCATTGTCTTTTTCTACCACTCAGCTAAGTGTTAGAAGCCGCCAAAGGACGAATATCTGGTCCAAGTTAATGTGAAAGAACTATGATACCAGCATCACCCGGATTACCACACTTACCTCTTGGTGCGTCTAAACCGTTTTCATCAGGAAGAATTCCTCAGATTGTATTTTATCTTTATCTTTTATCAGCATCTCAGGAAGTCTATCCAACTTTCACCAGTGTCATACATGTTCACCAGCCAGTGCTTTTCCCGTTACTTCTACATTTGGACTCCTCCTCCTTTTACCTGTGGCTGTAAAACAAGGTTATAAACTTCAAGATAACATCAGGATGAACACACAAATATACTGAGAGAAACAACGCAAGACAGCAGGAGTATAAAATCGAGAAAAGGCAATAAAGATTACAAAAGACGCGAGGAAAAGAGTGAACGATAAGTACGGAAGAATGATCATGTGAAGGAAAGCTGAATCGCGCTCGAGAGCCCAATTAGAGAAAACTGCAGATCTGTAATCACATTACAGTTCTTTCCTTTGGTCTTCAGAAGCGCTTCAGCGTTCCATCTCGTGGACGCCTTCACTTGATCAACAAAAAATTGGTGGCAGACAGTAACAAAGTGGTTATTATAAAAAAAATCCACAAAAAATGATGGTAGCAAGTACCACTTTGACAATGTTAGAAATTCCAACAAAAAATGATGGTACCAAGTAACATTAAAATCCTTTAAAGAAATTTCCACATAAAATAATGGTAGTGTAGAGTATCAAATCCATTTTTCTTTTTAATTTCCACAAAAAATGATGGTAGCATGTAGCATCCAAATCAATGTAATCTCTAACAGAGGCATGCAAGTACGTGAAGAATCAAGGGATGTTGCAGTGCTGGACATGAATTTTGGATGCTGCAGTTGGTCTGGGAAGATGTAGCTTGTTTGGACTAAACAAAAGCACTTAAAGGCCGAATGCTAATCGCCTGCCAAAATATGTTGTTGGATAAGGTTAGTTACCTACAAACCAAATTTGAAGAAATTCGAAAAACTCTACGAAATACACTCATCGCGTTCAGCAAAAAACGACGAAAAATTATGGTCCTATGACATAGTACCGGTATTTATTTTCAGGATACTTCAGGTGAATCTTAAGACTGTAATACGTGAAGAGGCCGCGATTAAAAATAAAATATATGGTGCTATGATACAGTATCTACTTTCAAGATACTTCAGGTGAATCAAGTGACTGTAGTAAGTGAATCGCGGCCTTCGACAAAAAAATGATGGTCCTATAATATAATATTAATTTTCAAGATAATTCAAGTGAGTCCTGTGACTGTGGTAAGTGATTCGTAGCCGCAGTTAATAATGTCCCTCTTACCTCAGTTAACTTCTTTGATTAACCTAGCTATCTCCAGACGAATTTGTGCAACTTAGAACCCCATCGTAGTGAAGGGATAATGCTGACATGTAACTTCTCCAGTTCGAAGTCTCCCCTAAGCTGAATAGATAGCCTTCAGATGGAATAATTAACGAACAATGACAGACAGCAATCAGTGAAGGGATTAAGACAGACAGGTGGCTTTGATAATCAGACCAGTATAAAAATACTTTCAAGTGTACACACACACACACACACACACACACTGGTCGCCTGTGTACAAGTGCAAGTGAGGACTGTCCTTTGTCAGGCTGGAGGCACTAAATGTCACCTCCTGCAGTTATCGATGAACAACAATGCTGAGTGATGTGAAGGGGGAATTGAGCGTCTGTCACTCCTGCTGTGGCAATGAAGCTGCTTGCGTCGATAATGGCTTTGTGTGTTTGCAACCCCCCCCCCCGTGTGTGTGTGTGTGTGTGTGTGTGTGTGTGTGTGTGTGTGTGTGTGTGTGTGTGTGTGAAATAAGGTCAAGGTCAATAATGAACAGTTGTCTTATCTCACACTTTACGAGGTACTAAGTGGTGGTGGGTCTCATCAACGTTTAAAGATACGATGCAAATACACTTCGGGTCGTAATTCACGCGACTGGTGAAAGATTGATAGATAGATAGATAATATTTACTGATCACAAAATTACAATATTGCAGAACATAAAACTGGGCAGAAAATAACATCCTACCTGCGGTGGAGTTAATATCTCGCTTTATTGCCTGCATCAGTCTTATTATCTTACCATTAAGAGTAATGATCTCCATTTCTGTCTCGTGCTAAACACTACACAAACTCACTCCAGTATATCATTTCTTCATACCAACTTCCATATCTGTCTCACACTCCCTGAAACAAAAATTCTGAAGAACGGAACATTCATTACTGTCACTTGACGCTTTTAGTGTATTATTAAGTGGTCTTCTAATCCGTTTTTTTTTTTTCTGTTTTGTTTGAACACAGAATAGTCACTCTGATGGACAGTGCACTTTCAAATACTACTCGCCTCACTTGCACAGCAGCATTTGCAAATTTCTAAGTATTACAATAAAACAGATGTATAAAAATCTTGATTACGTATATGAGTGACAATACTCACCCATTTTTACTCTAACCTAGCCTAAACTTGCAATGTCTCCATCTTCACTGCAGACTTGTAGCAAGAGAAAAACACTAGAATATGGCATTAGACCGAGAAGAAGCGCGATGAACCAGATGTTAGGCCTAGCACTCATTTTCTGCCACTGAGCTGCATAAAACAGGTTGCAAAAGGACGTTAATCTAAGCCAAGTTAAGGTGAAAATAGTATAGTTAATGATGTGTTCTGCATAATATAAATGTGAATAACGAGCTATTCAAATAACCAAGGCCCGAATTCACGTTGGTTAAGGAAGCTCCCTAACGCCTCTTCCTAAACGATTCACTTTGCTTACTACACCGTGCCATTCTCAGTCATTCTAATCCCACCATACTCTGCCTAAATAAGGCATAATGTTAACCAGTCGTATCCAAACATAAATATGTAGGGAGCTTCCTTAACCGTCAAGAATACGAGCACAAGACCGTAAAAAAATAACAGAGATGGGAGAAGGCAGAGAAGCGCTAACAGGTCAGGATGACTATTGAGTGTCTATAGAAGATAAGGATTTCTTCTCTACAACCAGTGTCTGGATGAACAGGTATTCTGATGAATGGTGTACGGAACTGTGAAATAACAGTGAGGAGGAAGAAGAGACAAAGTAAAAAGAAAAGCGACCAAAAAAAAATTAAGGTACTGAGTGTAAGAGAGGTCATTATCCTGGGAAACACACACACACACACACACACACACACACACACACACACGCTCCCCCCCCCCTCTCTCTCTCTCTCTCTCTATCTATCTATCTCTCTCTCTCCCCACATGACCTGAGGCCAACACGCGCCACCGTCAACTCAAGTTTTGTGGCAGTGGAAAGTGACGTCGGAAAAGTTAACATGCACTAATGGTTGTGTGTGTGTGTGTGTGTGTGTGTGTGTGTGTGTGTGTGTGTGTGTGTGTGTGTGTGTGTGTGTGTGTGAGAGAGAGAGAGAGAGAGAGAGAGAGAGAGAGAGAGAGACGACAATGATGGTAGACAGAGGCAGAGAAAGAGGAAAAACAGAAAAAAAAAAATGATAAAAGTGCAATGACTAATTAGGATGGATTTATATACATTATGTCCTTTGAGCCTCAGTACTGCAGGTGCCTCAGATACATTGTACTGAGTTGTACATAAGTTACGGTGTTATTATGTCTGTTCTTTAACACATTTCGACCAATCTTTTTCAATTCTCAGTTTTTAGGCAGATAAACCGAGGCTGCATTACAACATCCATCTGTATTTCTTGGTGGAGATTGTATTATAATTGCATTTAGAAGGAAAAATTGGAAAACAATAAGTTCATGAGAAGAAAAAACAAACAAACAAACCTAAGACCAAAACGAACCATCCTTCCTCCCCAGAAAAACTAGAATTGGGCTGTCAAGCCAGAAAACATGGCCTATAGTGTTGTGCCGTCGACTGCGAACGACTCTGACAACAAACAAGATGTCAAGCCCAAACACCCTCTCCCATTTCTCTCCTAATGTGTCATCCTCAGTCTTGGCTGGCTCTAAGCAATTATAGGAAAGCATCCGACATCCCAAGCACACCGATCCTCTCCCCCCCTCTCCTACTGTGCATCCTGAATCTTGGTTGACTCTGAGCAATTACAGCAGCAGGCGTCTTTCGTTAATCAGTTGGTCCTACGTAAAAGTATCTGTAAGCTGTAAGTATTTATATAAGTTTTGGCAACGAGTTCTGAACGTGTGACTGCAAGGACATCTCTCTCTCTCTCTCTCTCTCTCTCTCTCTCACACACACACACACACACACACACACACACGATAAATAAATTCCTCCTGCCAACACAGCACTAACCCCAAGAACTGCATCACTGAGCCAGACCAAGTTTTTACACTCCAGGCCTTGATGGAATGATATAATTACTGAGGAGCCAGATATTACAAACATGAATATTCGTATTAATGCATATATATATATATATATATATATATATATATATATATATATATATATATATATATATATATATATATATATATATATATATATTTATTTATTTATTTATTTGTTTATACTGTAAATGCAAGAATGAGGTTTGGTTTCTGTAACTCTGATGGGGAAGCCAGTAATGATTTGGAGTAAGAAACGAATTTGAACTTGGTGACTTACAGGCAGGGAAAAAGGTCCTCTAGCACTCAAGCACACATACAAAATATGACAAGCAGGAACCCGAGCACGATGCACACACACACACACACACACACACACACACACACACACACAATCATGCATAGACTGGCCGCTGTGATAAATGAGGGCTATGTGCAAATCTGGCACCATCGCGACAACTACCATAACACTGGTTTACAAAAAAAAAAAAAAAAAAAAAAAAAAAAAAATCTGAGACAAGCATGTGAATAGGTGTCTTTGACTAATTTTGATATGCTTAATTCAAATTTCTAAACAGTTTTGTTCTATCACATCTAGTTTTTTTGCCTTCACATATACCTTTTTTTATTATAATGCATATGTTTATAATATAATGAGTTTATTTCATATATTAAAATGGCATATTACAGAACGAAACAAAACAGACACAGAACACTGACAGAACTAAATATTACCATTACTTGGATATAAGCATATATACACACCATAGTACTACAGACAGTCAGAAGTGAGTTTTTTGGGACGATCTGGTGTACTTTGCCTCCGGGATGTTGCGCAGGAGCATCCAGCAGAAGTCCCCCATCATGCTGGGGTTCCACTTGCCTTGGTAGTTGCTCTCCTTCTTAGTAATATCTTGGTGGAAACTTTCCCCATGTTCGTCACTTACTGCTCCGAGGTTCTGGGGGAAGAAGTTGAGGTGGGAGTGGAGAAAGTGAATCTTGAGAGACATTCGGCACCCCATATCCTAATAAGCCTGGAACAACTTCTCGACACGCTCTTGGTAATCTAGTACCTGTGTATTACCATGGAAGCCATGGCGGACTACCTTAAATGCTTCCCATGCTCTCAATTCCTTCAAGGTGAGCTTCCCCTCGAATACCTCATCCTTCAGCACCTCCCGGATCTGAAGTCCGATGCAGATGCCCTCCTTGAGCCTAGCAGAACTGAGAGCTGGGAACAGAGTGCACGGGTGTTGGAATGCAGCGTCATCCTTGTCCATGGCCTTCACGAAATTCTTCATAAGGCCAAGCTTGATATGAAGAGGGGGAAGAAGCATCTTGTTCATGTCCACCAGAGGATTTTCTTGGGCATTGTGTTTCCCAGGCACGAAAGTGCTCCTAGACCCCTAGTCCTTCTGCGTGTAGTGCTTGACATGTTTGAGCTTGTTGTGGCGCGCGTTTTAAACCAAGTTCCAAGAAAATAGGACGGTAAATGGATTTTTGACGAATATTTTGGGTCTAGGCCTATATGTATACAAGTACATACATGTATACATGTATATCTCAAAAACTAGAGGTGATGAGTGAAAACGGATTTCGAATCTGAAATTAGCACCCCAAAATTAGGTTAGAACACCTAATTTCATGCTTGCCTCAAATTTTTTGTAAACCAGTGTAATTAGTGCTGGTGGCTGGGTGGGACGGGGCGGACAAGGACATCATCATAAGCGGCAGCAAAGTATCAAGAGAATTACGTAATGCCCAAATGTCCACCCGCCCTGACCCACCCTCACACCACCTACGCCTTTTGACTGCTACAGCTGAGCACAATCGCCTCGAGTTAGTTGTTGTTGCTCAACCCCGGTTCCTACGATCGAACAGACCCCTCGACCGCAGGTAAGCAACCACCCCTACCGGGTTGTCCCATAGGGTCTCTACACCATTTATACTGTGTCTGGCATGTTCTGTGCAGTGCTCCATTATGTTTGTTAAACGTGTAAGCCTATTCTACAAGAAGGGCACGCGTCCTCTGCTATTCCACCTAGCACAGATCTAAGCTGGTAGTTGAGGAAGGCTGAGAGATGTCCTTCTCTAAGCCTAGGTAGAAGAACTCGATCATCTATTTTAAAGACATCACTGACGGGTGGACTGGTTGTCAGGAGGGGGGCTGGTACCATTGAGTTGTGATCGAGGTGTTATACTGTCCTGCACCTTAGTGCAATATCCAAGTGCTTCCACGGCAAATAAATAAATAACATAATTAAATAAATAAAATAATTAAATAAATAAATCAAACTTATTCAACCCTTGACTGTGACGGCCTCTCTCAACTAAATAATATGTATTAGTTTTGAGTGAATGTAATACCTTTGAAATTCAATTAGCTGCAAAAGGTAACCTCTACTCAATCCTCCAGTATTTCCAACCACCTCCTCTCTCTCTCTCTCTCTCTCTCTCTCTCTCTCTCTCTCTCTCTCTCTCTCTCTAACTCTCTGAAACAGTTCCCTATACTAATATATGACAGAGAAATACATTCTTCCATTAAGGTTGGACTACCTTTTTCATGACTGTACGATCTGCGAGGTCTGTGTACCTATATACCAGTAACTCAATGTAGCTCTATTTAAACACTGCCCTTCTCCCGTCTTCCTATCCACCTCTCTAGTAGACCATTATCGTCCACCCTCTCTTCCATCTTTCTCTGCCATATTATCCAGCATCATCCTCATCCACACACTCCCCGACCACTTCACAAAACACAAGGTTACCTCATGGTCCACCTAGTGTCCGTTCTTTTTTTTAATGGAAAGAAGAAAAAAACCAAAGGGAAGGAGCCAGCTAACTGTTCCCTCCAAGAAAAAACAAAACAAAAACAAGATAACTGAGAGCAAAATTCAAGATTTGTTCGTTTCGAGATGCCTGGACACACTTCGTTTGAAAGACTGAGATCATAGGCAGTAGGAAATGCAGACACAGACAGTTTCCAGAGTTGACTTGTTGAATACATGAAGGCCTGGAAGTAGCGGGTAACTCTTGCATTACAGAGCTGGAGAGAAAAGGGATGAGAGTTTGTTGCTAGACGGGTACTACACGCCTGTCGCAGTGGTGGAGGGATGCAAGCGGACGGTTCAGGGAAGCAGCAACCAATGAAGTAGCGATAGAGAAGAGATAAAAATGCAACGGTGCAGCGAAGAGACTGCGGTTGAAGGAAGCCAGTAAGAGGAGGAGAGTTAATGAGACAAAAAAACTTTTATTCCACCTTGTTGAGAAGAGCTGTATGCTGGGTCTCTCTCCACACGTGAGAGTTGTACTCTAAACAAGAGCATATAAAACCCGTTTATAAAATAAAAAACTGTGCAGGGGTAAAGAAGGCAAAGTGTCGGCTTAGTACACCTAATCTCTTGGAAGCAGATTTTACAAGAGAGGTAACTTGATCTTTCCAAGATAAACCCCGAGAGAATGAAACCCCAAGTATGTTTAAAGATGATGCAGGATTGAGTTGGATATTGTTAAAAATCAGAGATGTGAGGGCATTTCCCTCTAACACGTCACTCAGTTGCTATCAGAGAAGCTGCACTACTTAACCTTCCTAACTCCTCTCCACTCATCGTCCTCCTCCCACACCCACACACCATCTTCTTTTAATATGTTCCAAGACCTTCCTGGGGGTGCGTATGATGCTAAGACCTTAAGTAACTTTCGAATATATTTAGTTTACTAGCAAAGCATTTCTTGTTCTAGTAACTTGACAATTTATACGTTGAAATATGCTATCTCTGTGTTAGGTCCGTCCATACAATTAAGGAATTGAGTGCTAACCACCACCATTCTCTTAGTAACCACTTCCTAACCATGCACTCATGATCCCTCCTCCTCCTGGGTCACTATCACTCTTCACCACAAGATCCAAAGGTTGTGATGCGAAAGACCGGATCATCCTTCAAGCTATATATAATCTAGTTAATGATTAATCGTGATAGAGGGTAATGGGTGGACCCTGACAGAGTGCAGGGGTTATAACATTTCCTGCCAGGTCAAAGCCAGCTTGGATATTTTGGCCTGGGAAAGATTAAAGCAGGAGCCATTGTGCCGTCCTTCTCTGCTGCCCCAGCTTGAAAATAAGCAGACAGGCTTGACTCAGTAGGCTACCTCTATCCCACCCACACCACAACACACATCACACCACACCACACTATAATATCATACCACAACACAACACATCACACCACACTGCACCACATCACACTACGTCAAACCACAACACAACACACCACACCACACTACACGACACACACCACACCACACCACAAAAAATTGACTCACCTGCACTGCAACACCACCACGTTAACGAACACTGACCACCACTTCGCTCACATGAAATGTAAGAACATCTGGTTAATTAACAAAAGTCAAGACAGGCCTGTTCATTGATATCAAACAACACATGAATTAGCATTATCATGTCACATCAATGCCACACATTCAGTTAGTGAAAGAGTCAACACACCTTTCTTGGCCCATATATCTATGCGAGTCATAAACAACATTCAAGAACCCACCCACATTCGGGGAGGACGCCTGGATCTGTCATTCACCTCCACCCCCCTTGTTGGCTCGGCGCAATGGTCGCTCCACCCGCGCCTAGCCAGCGATCACTTTGCCATACTGATCAGGCTGTCACTCACACCCCTCCCCCCGCCCCCACTTCCCCCACCGAGATGGGACCTCAGCAAAGCTGACTGGGCTGCCTTTGCCAGGGCCTTATTCACCATTTTTGAGGCCTCTCCTCCCGTCCTAGACCTCGAGGGTAGAGCAGATCAAGTTGCCAGTGCTTTTGCACAGGCCGCCTCCATATCCATCCCGCAACAGCGACGCTCCGCGAAGCGTTACCGAGACGGCTGGATCTACTGCAACAGGGTCAGGGAACTTAACCACAGACTCAACGCTGCACGAAAGCAATACCGGCGGCGCTGCACATCCCCGCACCACTGACACCTTGCTGCTGTTACGCAACACGTCGTGTCAGAAAAACGCCAGCTGAAAGAGGAGGCGTGGATCAGATGGTGCAGGACCTTAGACTCTCACTCCACTCTCAGGGAGATGTGGAGGAGAATCCAGTCTATCTCTGATCCACGTCCCCCCTGTCCTCCCTCTCACCCTGACCCAGCCGCTGAAGCCAGCCATCTCGCTCAACACTTCGCGGATCGCTCTCTTTCCCACAATCTTCCACAGTCCGTTAGAGACAAGCAGGAGCAGTTGTCTACCTCTTGTCTTGCAGCAATTCAAACTGCCTGTGAAAGGCCTGACCCCACCGATGTTCCCTTCACCAGCAGGGAACTGCATAAAGAGCTGCAGCACAGAGGAGACACTGCTCCGGGGCTCGATGGACTAACCTACTCTCTGTTATCACATGCTGGAGACTGTGGGAAAGATCGCCTTCTTGATCTGCTCAACCTCTCGTGGTCTCAGGGCCGCTTACCAAGGTCGTGGAAGACAGCCATCATCCACCCGATCCCTAAACCTCGCGACCCTTCCGCCATGCGCCCGATCTCTCTTCTTAGCTGTGTTGCTAAGACGGTGGAGAGGGTGGTGCGAGCTCGCCTTTCCTGGCGCCTGGGCCCTCTACACCCGATGATCTTTGCCTATCACCATGGCAGGAGTGCCACCCATTGCCTAGCATCCCTCCTTGGGGAGCTCAGAGGGGGAAGGGGAGTGGCTGTCTTCCTCGACCTTGAGAAGGCCTTTGAACTGGCTAACCCAGTCGTCATCCAGGCTTCTCTAGCTGAAAGAGGAATAGGGGGCAAATTGCTCACCTGGGTGGGAGATTTCTTCGGAGGCCGTCAAGCAGGGGTCCGTTTCCAGGGGCATCTTTCCTCGTTTTACCACCATAGCAACGGCACGCCTCAGGGGAGCGTCATAAGCCTGCTGCTCTTCAATGTCCTAGTTGAGGGACTCCTTACAGTCGATTACGGACAGGGGGTCACTCTACTCTGCTATGCCGATGACCTGGCCCTAGTTTTCACGAGGAGAGATTGTTACACTCAAGCCCTTTCTGCTCTTCCTAAACTTCACGCAAAGTGCACCGAGCTTGGCTTGAAGATCAACTTCGAGAAAACCAAATGCCTGCCCTTTGGCTTACACCCCCAAGAATTCCCATTGTTGCTTGGTGGCCACCAACTCTCCATCGTCACTCTCCACCAATATCTGGGAGTCTGGGTCGACAGTGGTCTAACCTTCAAGAAACAAGTCAGATACCTGCAGGCGCATGCTGCCACCCGCACTGCTGCCCTAAGGTATCTATCTCAACGCAGCCTAGGGGCATCCTTTAAGGTCCTGAGAACGTTTTACGTTCATGCGGTCCGCTCGCTTGTGGATTACAGCGCCATATGCCTGACCGGCCTTGCCTCCCCATCCAGAAGGTCGCTAGAAGTCCTTCAAAACGACTCCCTGAGAGTCATGTTGGGAGCTCCCCGGTGGACTCGGATTGCTAACTTAAGGGCTGAGGGTGGTTTGCCGTCCTTGGAGCATCGTATTGCTCTCCAGGCTACAGTTACCACCCTCCAGCTAGTCCAACGACGACCACACCTTCCAGTCTCAGCCTTATTCAGACGCCTCTTGAGCCGCCCATGTGACCCTCATCCAGAGCACGATTGGGCTCGCACCACTGCCGCCTTGGTGCATAGCCTTGGAGCCGCCCCTGACATCTGTAGGGAACCCGACTCCCCCTACGCTGGTTACACCGATCCACCGCCATGGGCCCCCCTTCCATATGAAATCCACTGCCCTACTGAAGCTCACCCACGTGCTTCCATCCCTGCCCTTCTTCGACAGGAGGGCCTCAGCAGGATGGCTGCTCTCAATTCCCCTGAATCTGTCACTTATTACACAGATGGATCTGTGTGCGCTGACGGATCCGCAGGGTCTGCTTTCGTTCTAGGGCACCATATTGAATCTTGGCGACTCTCCTCTGGGGTCTCTGCCTTCCAGGCTGAGTTAGTTGCCATACTTGGTGCATCACGCCACACACAACTTAACCAGCAACGGCGGGTCATCATCCACACAGACTCCTTTTCATCCCTTCAGGGGTTGTGCTCCTTCTCCTGCAGTGACAACGTTTCTCTATTAACGGAGATATACTCAGTCGCCTCCCTCCTCACGAACAGAGGCACCTCCGTCACCCTACACTGGATTCCAGGGCACGTTGGGATCCTTGGCAACGAACGAGCAGATGCTGCGGCATGCTTAGCATGCTCTCTCCCAGGAATCACGTTCCCTCTCCGTCCTAGCACCTCTAACACCATTGCCAAATTGACTGGCACTATTGCAAGGCTGTCCCGGGAGGACCATCAACTGTGTGTTGCAGAGGGCTCTCGTTCTGCATTGCGGTACACCACAGCCACGACCTACCTACCGCTCCTGCCTCCACCTGGAGTACCGAACTACGTGTTGGTGCGGCTCCGGCGATTACGGCTGAGATTCCCCTGTTACAGTCAGGTCACCGGGGCCGCACCAAAACCATGCCCCCACTGCCTTGAGAGGGCTGAAGAGCCTCTACTACATTACCTACTCCACTGCCCAGCCACTGCCCAGCTCAGATCTCACCTAGATGTGAGCCGCGCCCGATTTGATAATGCCTTCCATACAGCAGCCAACATCATTGCTCAGTCCCCTTTTAGCACTCTATTATGCTTAGTAACAAATTACCCGCCCCCTAGGTAAATCAGCAAGGGCATTGTTAGCTCTACCCTGATGGGCTCTTTGTTTGCCCGTACCCCACCTAGTGTGGGGAAATATCCAACAACAACAATATGCGAGTCAAGCAATGTCCTGTGGACTACAACAGCAGTATCACTATATTTTGAATGGTAAAAGTTAACTTATACACTCAATCAGCATTGTCACATGTGTCAACTTAAACTGACAAATTCTGACCGAAGACTCACATTTGTCTCCAGTACTCCAAGCTTCTCAAAAAATTTAAACAGCAGCAGCAACATGTGTACTGAAGAAACTGTGAATAATTTCATGTTATAATCCAACGCATCATCCCCCCCCAAAAAAAAAATAAATAAATAAATAAATAAATTTCGTTCAAATACTTTTTAGTGTTCAAAGCTACACTGAGCAGCAGTGAACCAAAGGCAACAACAAAATTGATAATGGAACATCATGATTCCTCCTGGTGCACAACGGTGCTGGAATTAATGAAGAATTTCGCGTAAATAACAACGCATATATGCAACCTGATATCTTATGTGCGTGTTCTTAATCCTCACTAAAATAATAAAGTAGTAATTTCCATCCATTCATAAGGCTACGATGTTAATTATGATCTAATAATCTGCTATTACCATCACACGCATAAGGGGAATAACGAACCAGATAACGGCCGTTTCTTGCCTATAGCTCGTTAAAACCATTCTCTCTTGTAAATGCACTATCAGGGAAGGAAGCTACTTTATGGCCTCATTAAGGACTGGCTACTACTGGCATGGTTAATAAGGATCCATCTTGCAGCTGGTAATGATATCATTGACGCCTAATTCTTCCACAGAGGTAACACTTGTTGTTGCTGTCAAGATCAACATGTACACTCACTAGGCTAGAAACAGGAGACGAGGGAAATACAGCATAACAGGTGTCAGTAACCTTTGGGTACACCCAAACGATCCTGCCTCTCTCTGGCTATGCGGGGCTACAAAAACAATGGCCCGGCCACTCGACATCCTGCCCCCTGGACAACAAACGTGATATTACTGTCCGCTACCACTTTTTGTGACTCCTCGGTAAAGCAAGTCTCGCACGACTCTTGGGCATGACGTCTACATTTGAGGCTCAGCCAGGTATATGATAAGGATATTTTTTGGTCCTCTCCTTTAGCTTTCATGTGTAAAAAGCACTCCACATAATGCTCTTCTTAACAGAGTGAAATTACAGTCTTTTCCCTTTATAATATCTTTCTTCTCGCTGGCGCCCTTTAATTTCTATTTCTCTTAGCTACAGTGTTTTACTTCTAGTATGGGTACTACACTCAAATCGGCTTTTCTGAACTTCGCCTTCATCTTTACTCATTCAAGGTATGTAACAATTCATCCACACACTCGCAACACTTCTATTCAGACTTCTACTGCAGGAATTACTGTTCAGCTCTGGAACAGCTATTATCATTCTGTTTCCCTACGTCTACGATCTACATTCTTTCCTAAGCAAAACTGTCAGGAACAAAAAAGTAAAAGATCCTGATGCTGGCTCGGGTTTCCTTTATTTATTTTTTTTCTCAACCAATCAATCAATCATTTCCTGTGGCGCCCTACGGGATGCACAGGGCCTCGATGAACTCTCTCCACCAATATCTGTATCTTGCCATCTCCTTCAGGTCCCACTAACACTCCTTCCCTGCTTCTCTTTTCATTTTCGTCAGTCAGGTTTCCCTCGGCCTACCTATGCCTTTTCTTCCTCTAGCAGTCCACACTGACACATCCTGTATTAAACTGCCTTCTTGTCTGTGTATGTGCCCCAGCCATTTCCAGCGAGGCTGTCTCACATATTCATCAACTGGTTCCACACTCAAAATATCCCTGATTCTTTCATTTGTAACTCTGTCCTGCCACTTTACCCCAAGAATCCTTCTCTGCATTTTATTATCAAATCCTAATACTTTCTGATTTGTTACAATTGTACTGTACCATGACTCATGCCCATAAATCAAAACTTGTCTAACCATGGACCTGTAAATTTTTACTTTAGTATATACCGAAAGCATATTATTATTCCATACAGATTTCAGTATTCCAAAAGCTCTCCAAGCCTGTCTAATTCTCTCCTCAATTTCATAGTTTAACGATCCGTTAGATGATATAATCGTTCCCAGATATTTAAGATTTTCCTCATTATTCACCACATTATTCTCAATTACACAATCGATTTTATTCTGTTCTGTTATTATTATTATTACTATTTCTTTAAAGGGGCGTGACAATATCTATAGGTCTGGGCCGCACCGCCGGCAAGGTCACAATCTGTAGTCCCACAAGTCTCCACCTCACTGGGGGTAAAACACGTAAAACCAACTTCTTGTGGTCGTGTCCTTCAGTCAGGCTTTGAGTAAGTGTTCTAGGGAGTGTAGGTTTTTGTTTTAAATGCCTTCAGCCAGGGAACAGCTTTATTCACTTCATTCTGGCTAACGTCGTACCATCTATTGCCTATCCGTCCTGACCATGGACTACATGCAAGTCTCCACCAACTATCCATATCATCGAATCACTCACACTTCATGCCCACACACAATCCAGCATCCCACGCCCATTTACAAACGCTACATTCCTCCACACACACACACACACACACACACACACACACACTGATCACCCGTCCCACAAACTTCCTCCCTCCTACCCTCCATTCAACACCTTCTCACCCTCCCATCTAAAGCCTATCCCGCTACTCACCCACTCTCCCATATCCATCCAGTCACTATACTCCCTTTACTCTAACTTGGCCTAAAGCTGCCACCTCTCCTATTCGAATAATGAACTGTAACGAGATATGAACACTAGATTATCATGCTAGTCATGAAGATGTGATAAGGTAAGGATGTGGATTGGTAGTCTTGTCTTACTCTGACACTGAGCTACGGAACGTGATATAAACTGAAAAAGGACGAAAAAATTTTCAAGTTAAGGTAAGAGACGTGTTGTGCACTCACCCGCTCTACGTATCACATTTATCCACCCTTGAGTCCAACATCCGCCCTCCACCCTTCCAACCACCTACCTTTCACATCAACCCCTCTCCCACACCAACCCATTCTCTCATTAATGAGCATGCTCAGGCCAGGTACAATAAAAACCATAGTCAAAATGTACTACATTATACCCTTTTTTCCCCAGCTTGGCAAAAAATTGCCATCTCTCCATCATGAATACTAAGATGTAATGAGATATTAACTCAAGAATATGATGCTAGTCATGAAGAAGTGCAATGGAAAGGATGCAGAGCCACAGTATTGTCATATTCTACCACTGAACTACGTGAAATAAGCTGGAAAAGTGAAAAATTCTTGGTCAGATTAAGAAAATCGACTATAGCTGTCAGTTACATCCACATACCGTCCCATGAATCTCTGTGGTTTTCCGGTTCCTCCCGTTATGTTTTGTCCCACCGCCCCTTGCGAACTCTCAGCTTGTGACTAAGGAATTGTTGGGCGAGGCTATGAGCTGCCCCGCCATTGTTTTTAACTATGGTCATCATGTATGTATTGTATGCATTCTGATATATGTATCCCACATAAATCTTACCCAGTGTAATTTAACCTAACCACATCAAACCTACCCTACCTTCATCTAACCATACCTAGCCTACATTAACATAATCTAGCGCAACATCACACGTACCCTAATCTGACCACTCATAACTAAACCACAGCTATCCAAATCTAACCTAACCACACTTAGCCTAACAGCGTCAATACACGTAATCGACCCTAAACTAACCTAACATTGGCAATTAGGCAAATGGTTCCTCCTGGTAAGTATTGGAGCGGGCAGGACCATAGGATAGTGCTAATTTTCTCAGCTCATATTGTACTAATATAGGTTATTCCCTCACTCTCTCCTTCCATGCCGTCCTGTCCTCCATTGTCTCAGTCCTGAAGAATGGTCATCCTCTGTCCTCCATTCCCCTCTTCCCTTCCTTTCTTTCTTTTTCCCTTCGACGTCACTCTCTCTCTCTCTCTCTCTCTCTCTCTCTCTCTCTCTCTCTCTCTCTCTCACACACACACACACACACACACACACACACACACACACACACACTGTACCCTTCTGTTAAAGAAGAAAGAGGGACAAGGAAAACAAAAGTCTGGAAACTACAGTATTATCTTAATAATAATCTTAGTAACTTCAAATTCCATTAGCTACGTAAGTGTGACTATCTGGATAATCTGGGGTAGTTTTCATTTCAGCGATAACAGAAGACTCCCATTATTTACCTCATTTCCCCCTACTGGGTAGGTTCAGGCAAATACCTGAGGGAATGTGGATGTAGGAAGTCAGTTCTCTTACATGGCGGGAGAATGTTGCTTACTGACAGGACAGCCAAGGTCTTGGAGGGATTGACACCAGTAACGTGCACTTTGTGAATGCTTGTCAAGCGGGCGAGCGTTTGTACATACATCTGTCACCATTATTCATCTTGGTGTAAACGTTCAACATTTCTGGTGAGACAGCTGAACAATAACAGAAGAACAAATGTGCTAAAATATTTGCTTTCTCACGTTTTCTCTCCATCACACACACACACACACACACACACACACACACACGCACACACACACACGCACGCGCGCGCGCGTAATCAACATGTGAAAGTGAAAAAGAACTCATACCTCGCACGTATCACTTTCATAGTTCTTTAAATCGATTTCATAGTGGAGCATGTCCTCTGGAGCCCTCGGCACATTCCCCTGGAAAGCTGGGATTCCAAGGGGTTTCTTTGCTCTCATGTGTGAATATATAGCTAAAAACAAAATATATTGAATGTATCTACTACCTGCAGAAAGTATCTCTTCTTTGTCTCATATAGTAGAAAAGTTATTAGCCTCTGAAAACCATCTCGGTCGGGCCGTGTCGTGTCGGGCCGCTTATTTCTTAGCTGCATGTACACATCGCTTCGCTAAGCTTGCTCTCTTTTCATAATGATAGTATCATTTGCCGGGTGCTTTTACACTGTGTTGGGGGGGGGGGAAGGTTTTGTGTGTGTGTGCAGAGGCGCACCCAGGAATATTTTTCGGGGTGGGGGGGGGGCATAAAAATGAAAATTGTGGCTAGAAAAAGAATCTAATGCAAGTCACTTTTATTTGCTTACAAGGAAGGAAGTTTCGGGGAGGGCCATGGCCCCCTTGCCCCCCCCCCTGTGTGTGCCTGTGTGTGTGTGTGTGTGTGTGTGTGTGTGTGTGTGTGTGTGTGGAGAGAGAGAGAAAAAAAAGAGAGAGAGAGAGGGGGGGGGAGGGGATAGATTCAATCGTGGTGGAGATCCGGAGGAAGATGTATCCGCTGAAAGGTAGACCGGCATGGAATGAAGACCGAAGAGGGAGAGGAAGAGTAAACCACGGACGTATGGAGGGACACTGGGGTAAGGAGCATAGCCTAAGCAGAAGATGGACTGGTACACAGTGAACAGTCTCATTAGCAACAAAAAAAAAAAAAAAAAAAAAAAAAAAAGTGTGATCAGTATGTTCTTCACGGCCACCCACGTTACTGTATGGGCTACGGTTTCTGATATAAACAGACTTACCGATCAACTGATACACATGTACCGTTAGACAGACATTTGCCTAACCTTTCCCGCATCTTTAAGTTCATTGAATCAGTTATTCTTTCATTCACCTTCTTAATGTCTCTTCCATCCATTATTCCATATCCTCATTTTGCTCTACCTAAAATCAACCCCTTCATTCTCTCTGCATGCTTTTACTCCATCTGTCATCCTATCCGCCTTTTCAGTCTTATCTTCCGTCCCTTATTCCACACTTTCCTCCTCCGTACAACCCTGCATCATCTATCTATCTATCTATACAACCCATCCACAGCAAGTTTAATCACACTTTAACTAAACCACATTAAGACCGGCTGGGGCACTGACGGAGGAGATACCGATGAGTCGAGTGTGTGCAATCAGCCGTAGTATCTCACAAGCCCTGTAGGTGATGATCTAGTTGTGTTCGTAAAAATATTAAATCTGGAAAATGGCCAAGGGTGGAAAAATATAGTCTACAAGTGGCCTATATTACCTGTGGAGGATAACACGAGGACATAACGAGCAAGAACGGAGGAGGAGGAGGGAGTATAAGCAGGAATGAGGAGGGTGGTGGATTAACCCACCCCGTCCCGACGACGTATGGGTACGTCACCACGATTTGCATTTGCCAGTCCCGGCGACGTACCAGTACGTCGTGCAATTGCAATGTGCATAATTTCGACAATTTTCAAATTTCGCGCTTGATTTGCGGTACGTACCCTCGCCTGACCTTCCCCTACCTGCCACCAGGCGGGGACACTCGGCGACCCCGCGCGACCCGCGCTAGCCCGCCGCTCGTCCACTCACCTGGTAGCCACGGTCCTGCTCAGACATGGCTAAGAGAGGTCTCTCAGAGAGCGAAATTCAAGTCGCCCTGGACACCTTTACCGGCGACAGTGATTCCCCACTGGATGACGAGGAGATGGACAAAGATTATGTGCAGCCAGACGAGGAAGAAACCACCAGCAGTGACGAGGAAGTTCCGTCACCAAGGAAACGGCAGTACGTGACTTACCGTGCTGCTAGAGAGGGGCAGGAGGCAAAGAAGGCACGTGGTATGTCATATCCCTATCCCCAGCGTGCCTTGGAAGCCGAATTCGAGGTCGAGGATGAGGACGAGGACGAGGACGGAGACGTGGGACGTGCTGCCACGTGGTATGGGCGGGAGGTGATTACGCATCGTGGCCCAGAGCGCACACCACGTCGTCTAAGCAGGTATGGGCCAAGCATTCTGTTTGGGGCGGTAGGAAGTGAAGTGGAGGGAGTGGGGAGTGAAATGGACATTCCTGGGATTAGGGAAAGTGAGAGTGAGGTGGGTGAGTCATTGCTCTCCCTACGCAGTGTGAGGCGGCAGAGTGGATCACGTGGGCCAGTGCGGGTGCGTTCCTTATCACGTGGGGTTGTGAGGGAGGGGGAAGGTGGGGAGGAACCACTCCAAAGCACGTCTTATGCTCCCCAATATCCCCTAACACGTGGTCGAGCAAGGTTGCGTGAGAGAGCACGTGGTGTGGTAATGGAGGGGGAAGGTGGGGAGGAACCACTCCCCAGCACGTCTTCTGCTCCCCAATATCAAACTATTTCATCCCCACAGCCCCCTAATGTTCCTCAAGGCCGTAAGGGTAAGGGAAAGGGAAAGGGTAAAGGCAGAGGGAAGAGGAGTGACAGTGGGGAAGCCCTCCGTACTCCTTCTCCCCAACCTCCCCAACCAGGATCTCCTCCCCACCCAGACGAAGGTGGTGATGGGGACGAGGGATTTGTGTCGTGGGATTGGGAGGATGGGAGTGATTTTTCTCCCCTCATTCACCCCTTCACTGAGCAGGGGCGATCTGGCTGCATTGCACCAGGTATTCACTGTAATTCAAGCAGGTTGGATTTTTTCCACCTGTTTTTCAGTGAGGCCTTCATTGATCAGATCGTGCTTCAAACAAACCTGTTTGCAAGCGGCCAGCGGCTAGAAAGTGAAAGATTGGGAACAAGGAGTAGGCATTCAATGATTTATGATTACCCTGTCTCCATTCCAGAAATGTTCTTATTTTTTGCCCTTGTCCTTTTGATGGGTATAATAAGAAAAAATAGAATTCCTGCTTACTGGACTAGGGACCCTGTTATGTTTACCCCATATTTGGTCAAGTGATGAGCCGTAATCGGTTTCAACAAATTCTAAGTCGCCTCCATTTTTATGATGCTAATGACCCTGCAAATACAAACAACACGGACAAAATGAGGCGAATTAGGCTGGTCTTTGATCACCTCAGGCAAACCTTTCGATCCTCATTCTATCCCTATAGAGACCTCGTCATAGACGAGAGTCTCGTGTTGTGGAGAGGCAATATTTCATTCAGACAGTATATACCCAGCAAAAGGCACCGTTTTGGGTTCAAGATCTTTGTTATGTGTGACTGTAGGACTGGATACGTGCAAGACATAGTCTTGTACACCGGTGCACAGACAGACATAATAGAAGATCGAAGTATAGGACTTTCTGGAGCAGTGGTAAAGACGATGATACAAGACTACCTTCATCGTGGTCACGTTCTCTACCTCGACAACTGGTACACTAGCCCTCTTCTCGCTCGTTATCTTCACAGACATGAAACGGGAGTATGTGGAACCGTAAAGGTGAACCGGCGTCACATGGTCAAGGTAGGGCGGAAACTTGCAAGGAGTGAGGTTGTCTTCTTCAAAGCAAACAACATCTTTGCAACAATGTGGAACCACAACAGAGAAGTAAGCCTCTTGTCCACGGTTCACCGCCCCTTGATGCACCGTACTGATTCTGTTGATTACCATAGCGAGAGCAGGCGTCGTATTTGGAAACCTGAATGTGTCATGGACTATAATATAAACATGCGCCTCGTGGACCAGTCAGACTCCATGATATCGACGGTAGAGTGTGCCAGGACCACGATGAAGTGGTATAAGAAACTGTTCTTTCACTTGCTAGATATCACTGCTCTGAATTGCCACCACCTTCACGCCATGACCACAGGAGTTCAGGAAACCTTTGAAGGGTTTGTGAGGGAGCTCACACGAGAAATCTTTGCAAAATATGCGGTTGAAAGGCCCCAACAGCGCCCCCGCACTGCCCCTATTACCCACACTCCCCAGAGAATATCCGCCCGCCATTTCCCCACTCCTATCCCGCCCCAGCCCAACAGACCTAGGCCCCAGCGCAGGTGTCACGTGTGCAGTAATTCCCAGGTGCGACTCACGACACAGAGGAAGGACACCCGCTATGAGTGCGTGCAGTGTGACGTGGGTCTGTGTATTCACCCATGTTTTAGTGAATACCACACGTTGCTGCAATTTTAGCATGGTGTGATTGCGAAAGGACGCAGAAATTATGATGTAAATGCGACAGACAGACGCTCTGTGAAAAAATCAGTCATGTGGATCGCCAAATATTAGTATAAAGTGCCTACGGGTAGAACATAAGTGCAAACATTGGGTGTAAGTATATAAATCTGCCCTAAGTTGAAACTTACATAGAGAGGGTTGTTTGATGCGATACTCTGTCGCTCAGTGCAATAAATACGGCCCCTTATTATATATTTTCTATTATGTGACATTCTTACTGGTATAATATAAGTTCAAATTATTGTATATGATGATGTATTTCCTAAGTCAAATATTCATAGCGTGTCTATAAAGATAAGATTTCCTGACGCCTAGTCGAATGAATAAGGCACGTATTAGTCAAAATAAAAGTCAGCAAGTGATAAAGTGAATAATTAGTATATAAGTGTGTGCGTGAATTAGTATATAAGTGTGTGAGTATTATGTATGACGTAACATTCCTTGCGAGGGTATTTTCAGGCGATATTCTCACGCTCACTTGAATAAATAATGGCAGTAAGTATGTACAGTGCATTGGAGGGTGTAAACGTGTGTAATGTAAGTGGGAAAATATAATTGGAGTGAATAAATAAAGTAGATGATGAAACACGAGTGTTTGAGATCGTGGTTGCTACGTGAATAGGCGCTAGCATATCGCTAAATGCCCTCGTAATGAATGAAAATAATTGAAAACCTTCACAGTGGTGGGGGAAAGGTTCTATGTAAATGGGAAAATAATTAGAAAGTGATAAAACAATTTGGTATGTTGAAATACGAGACATAGCGAGTGCGCTTACTAAGCTGATGTGCGCTAAACTTATGCTGCATGTCATCAAAATGAATGAAAACATCTGAAATCACTTACAAACAGTTGTAATTAGTAAATTGTCATTGAAACAGAAGTATACAAGTAGAAAAATGATCGGTAGACTCATAACAGAAAATTAGCAGATAGCATGATACGACTCGGACCTAACTCGCTATGCTCGCGCGATGGTACAATGCTTATTTTTCCTATATATGTGTCTGAAATCCATTATATTGTTACTGTTATTGTTTATTAGTACAAATTCAATAAATGTAGAGGTGTTGTGTGTTGTTTGTCCCATTACTCCTTACCATAGAAAACGTTTACGCATATCCAGCCCATTACAGAATACGATACCTGCGGGGGGAAACCGCACCTGTATAGACCACTTATAGACTGCAGAGACAACTTTCTTCAAGATTTTCCATAGTTTCTCGACCTAAGCGGAAGTTTCATAAGAAAAAAAATTTTTCCAAAAAGGCTCGGGACTGGGGGATGTCATAGGTGCGGAAAGGCTCGGGACGTGACGGGTTAAGGAGAGGTACCGTAAACGAGGAGAAAGAAGGGGAAGTGAATGAAGAGATACAGATGAGACGAGCATGGAAGATAAGCAGGATGGTCAAAATAGCAGAAAGAAGAGTGAAAATGATGGATGCACTATAAGCACTATTAAGTGGGGAAAGAAAGGTAAAAGATGCCGCGAAAATAAAGGGACAGGGAAGAGGACCTGGAGAGGCGAAGGAAAGAAACCTCTGACCGGAAAAGGAACAGCGTAGACTTAATAATTAAAAATGAGAGAGAGAGAGAGAGAGAGAGAGAGACAGACAGACAGACAGACAGAGACAGAGACAGACAGACAGACAGACAGACAGAGAGAAACTAATGGGGATGCAGAAGCGAAAGCACAAGAGCAGGTAGATGTGCGGTCTTGGAGTGAGAAGGGAAGTAATCTATTAATGTATCTCATTCAACACACAGTGGAAACCGAGGAAACTGTGGAAACCTAGGAAACACGTTCTGGGGGTTCAGAAAACCCTCACATGTGACCACTTTAGCACTAACATCGAACCGCGTATAAAAAAATAGTCTCTCTCTCTCTCTCTCTCTCTCTCTCTCTCTCTATATATATATATATATATATATACAGGGTGTAACGCCACGTATGACAAAAACTTACACCAATGATCTATCGTGTAATTTTGAGTATATTTTGTTCTATAAACATATGCTCTCTGCGACCCCAGTTCAGTACCCAGCATTCGGCTGTTTTGTGTAAAAGCTTCGTCTCTTGCATGTGCCATTGGGTGAGAGCTTGGCAGGGCGACGGGAGACGAGTATTATTAACTTATACTTCACTATACATGAAAATCCAATATCCTATCAGTACACACGAGTTTTAAGAAGTAACTTTACGTAGTCTATTGATTCTTTAACATCAAGTCATGCATTCATGTAATTCTTTTGCACCAATCGACTGTAATTAAGGATTAAATTCGAATTTTATGACTTACAAGGGAGTAGGGAGAGAGGGAGGACAGGCTGGTGTGTTGTTGCCAGTTATGTAATATTTGGTTTGTAGGATGTTGCTACCAGCATGATTATAACACCCACAGCTCATTCAGTGAAAAAACGTTATTCTAAAGGGAGATTAGCCTCACTTTAAGTCAGGAAGAATATTATTTATCACAATTTTTCTGCTGCAAGTAAACGTGGCGCCCTTGGGTATCTCCACCTGTGTTCGTCTCTGCAGACTGGCATTACCATCGCAGAATCCGTAAAACAAAATACATGATATCTGCATATTCTTCATTGCTGTACGTACGTAACATGCTGTTTCATGAACATGTGAAGCTGAACCCGGTGAACAACAGAACGCAAAGAACAGTAATTGAAGTGTGTGCCCCCCCTGCAAATGTTCACGTTCAAATGACAATGGGCGCAGGGTTGCCAAGTCCTTATCAATCTCGCTAGTTTAGTCCTGAAAACTTGCTAGAATGTCGCTAGATAATAAACACTGCAAAACATCGCTAGAAAATACGATAAAATCTTTAGAATATCACCTAAAAATGGCAAAAGTATCCAGAATGTAGCTAGATATCATGTTGCCAGATTTTAGTGCTGCAAGTAGAAGAAGAAAAATAGGTCTAGCCGCATAGCGTTACATTGGCAATCCTGTATACTCTTCTCACGTCAACATCATATGAAAATAATGGTGCCACGTTTACTTGCAGCAGAAAAATTGTAACAAATAATAATATTACTGATGATTTAAAGTGATGCTAGTCACTCAGTAAAGTAATGTTCTTTCACTAAATGAGCTGTGGGTGTTATGATAATGCTGGTAGCAACATCCTACAAACCAAAGATTACAAACTGGCAACAACACACCAGCCTGTCCTCCCTCCCTTCCTTCTCCCTTTCAAGCCATCAAATTTGAATTTAATCCTTAATTTCAGTCGATTTGTGCAAAAGAATTACATGAATGCATAACTTGATGTTAAAGAATCAATAGACTACGTAAAGTTACTTCTTAAAACTCGTGTGTACTGATAGGATATGGGATTTTCATGTATAGTGCAGTATAAATTAATAATACTCTTCTCCCGTCGCCCTGCGAAGCTCTCACCCAATGGCACATGCAAGAGACAAAGCTTTTACACAAAACAGCCGAATGCTGGGTACTGAACTGGGGTCGCAGAGAGCATATGTTTATAGAACAAAATATACTCAAAATTACATGACAGATCATTGGTGTAAGTTTTTGTCATACGTCGCGTTACACCCTGTATATATGTCAATCAGGACTGAAGAAATGGAGTTAAAAGGCCTCATTTTATGAATTGTTGGTGAGCCTTACTGAGGAGTAGTGAACTGAAATGCAATATGAGGGGGGGGGGGGCAAATGATGCGAGAGAAGGAGAAGGGGAAAGTTATGAGAAAATATCGGGAATAGGAGAATGTAGAGCGAATTAAATAGAAGGTATGATGAAACAAATCGAGAAAAAATGACTAAAAATGTGGAGACTGGGAAGAAGGAACATGGTAGGTGTGGGAGCAAGAGTATGGCTATAAGATAGGTAGGGAGTATGAGAGTCTGCGCTCAAGCTTACCATGTCGCGACGAAGGGTATCTTACAAACCTAGCTGTTTCTCTCTCTCTCTCTCTCTCTCTCTCTCTCTCTCTCTCTCTCTCCCTCTCTCTCATATTTTTAAAGAGAAAAACAAAGCACTGAAGAACTCGTTCAGTCACACTTACGGTACTCAGAACACACACACACACACACACACACACACACACACACACACACAACCAACCTTGTACTCAGCACCAACACTCAAGAACACTCAGTCTCCCCACACACAACCTTTAATAAAAATCCCAGCACATTTGATACAGCAGGAGCTCACCGTTATTCCTGGTTCCCGATAACAACGCTACCATTCTTATCAGTCACTTACCGTACTCATCCACCAGACTTTATCACCAGTAAGACACAAGCATAACCTACACCGGTCTTCCTTCTCTGGATTTACTGAATGCGTGTTTAGCTTAACCACTTACCCACCCACTAAACTTTATTTCCTTTAAGACAGATGAATATCGTATACCGGTCTTCATTTAATATCTGGACTTAACGATAGGTATATGATGTGAAATTAGTTATTTGTGATGGGGCAGGGTGGAAGAAGGGTTGGGGACGGTATTCTGGTGCGGTGAGAAGGTTACAATCATCTCATCCTTACCGCTTTATTTCTGATTCTGCTCCATTATTATATTCTTTTGTGTTATTCATGCACTATGTATCGACATTAAAAAGATGTAAGAAACATAATAAGAAATAGAATATTAATGGGTAGTTTGGATAATAAATCGTTAACCCTACACCGTGGGCTTGTTTACCAATGACTTGCGTGTGCCGTGGGGTTATTTGGGCTCCGACAGACTCTCAAAAAATATTTGCCAAAAATCAGTTATTAGTCCTAGAATAATAAAATTACATATGCTTATGGCACATACCTTCAGCTTTCTCCTGGAATGATTGTTGAGCCTTCGTCGTTACCGTAGGACTTGTGGAGACCTCTGAAGTAGGGTAACGAAGTCTCCACTTTACACTTCCCGCAACCCGTAATATGATTACCACAGCCAGATACAAACACTATAAACACTATTCTACAATTTTCAAGTAGTTGGGATCCATACTCAAAAAAAAAAAAAAAACACTGTGAAAGCAATGGAAATTACGAGCGCGTCTGATCGTCGCACTGGCACTAGTTCGCTTTTGTTACTCTGTCATTTATTATTCATAAAACCTCTCACACTTTATATTTCTATTACTATATAACACTTATATATATTTACAGTCTTTATCCATAAGTTTCCTTCAGTAGTATTAGTTTATTGTCACTGTAGGGATTCAATTTCTTTCAATAAAATACATAGCATTCACTTTCTCGTCCTGTATACTGGCATTGAGAGTGAATGTCACTTTCATCTTCACTCTCATAACTCATAGCATTCAGACATGCTAGAGTGAAACTTTCACTTTCATTACTCCTAGGGTATATACTCGTATTCTTATAATACTACTCATTTACATTTCTATTTACGTTCTCTATTTTATTTACGTTATTTACATTTCTATTTTATTTACACTGTGTTGTGCACTGTCACTTGAAATAACTTATAAAACTATTTTCCATTGTTCACGTATATTTACATTCATTACTTTCACTTGCTGTTTACACATTATTTACACATTATTTACAATTCCACTTGCACTGTTTTACTCAATAGAAAGATCGTAGTCACTCTTTTATCAATTGTCAGCCCTTTACCTCTTTCCACACGAGGTTTAGTAGGGGGTAAAGGTCACAGGGCCATTTGCATGGGGGTGAAAAAAGGCCTTGAAGTCAGCAAGAAGAAACATACGTACCCTCGCTTCGGAAGATGAGAGTAAACTGATAACGGAGGGCCAGCGTGGAGGCCTGCTTAGGGGTTATTCAGAGTTACCAATATTGGTTCTTGAAACAGCTAAGTCTAGCACTGATATGATTGGCAGGAAATCTAGACAATACATTATAAATTTGGTAGTTCCAGGTGAATGTAAATATCACTTAGGCTTCTCCCTTCCCTCCTTACATGTATATTTATTACGAAAATAGATTAGAGGCCTACTTAGGAGATATATATTCAGAGCTACCAATGTTAGATCTTGAAACAGCTTTGTCTAGCACTGATATGATTGGCAGGAAATCTAGACAATACATTATAAATTAGGTTGTTCCAGGTGAATGTAAATATCACTTAGGCTTCTCCCTTCCCTCCTTACATGTATATTTATTACGAAAATAGATTATACGGCATATTTCAAGGGGAAAAAAACAGCGAAAATTAGCGAACGAGTGCACGTGAGGTGTAGTCAGGTGATAATTAGCCAATTCCAGGTGTATGGCACTCTCACTTACCTTATTTCTTTCTTGTATATATTATTTGGTATAAGAATAGGACATAGGGCTTATTTCAATGGATGAAATCAGTGAAAAATTCCAGGGAAGATTTACTTAGCATTGCACGGCCGGGCAAGCGAGAGGATAGGGTAATGGAGGGGGGGTAGGGAGGGGAGTCAAGAACGGGGAGAAATGGCTAAATTGTCAACAATGGATGGGAGTACAGATGAGATTAGTAGTGCTGACTAGTGTTGGACATTGGCAGTACTGATAGATGATACAAGCCCCCACTTGGAAGCCCGGGTGAATTCAAAATAACACAGAATCACAAAAGCGACGCCCCGCGGTATGATCCCTTGCTCCCAAGCGTCACGAAAGTGACGCCCCACGGTTAAGGGGTTAAGGAAGAGCTGATGGGGAGCCTCCTCACCCGACGAAAATATGGGTCCAGGATGCGATTTTTTTTTTTTTTCCCCGGTACACGTCATTCAGTCATATAGGCAACGTCAGAGCGAGTTCGGTGAGAAATTATTCGGTTAAACCAATTTTTTAAAAATCACCAGAAAAGCCGCGTTTTGAAATTACACCAACCTATACCTAACTAACTTAGGCCTAACCTAACGTTAACATGCCATAGTACCTTATTTTGACTGGAGGGATGACAAAGGTACTAGGTTGCCGTCTTTTCTTTAGGCACTCGATTCGACAGTGTCAGTGACTGGATGTCCATTTATACGCAGATTTTTTCTTTCTTTTTTTTTTTTTTTTTTGAGTCCGGGATTGAGTGAAAACAATGGCTATTTTTTGCCCTCTTGTGAACCCGTCCGTAGTTGGTAGCCTATTTTTATACACAGACACTTCATATAGGCACGTAACCATTTTTTTGAGGTTTAACAGTCCACTTAAATGCCAGCTGGTGATGTTAGTGCACAACATCACCAGCTGGGCATTAATACCCAGTGTCTTCAGTACATGAAGAAAATATTAGGCGCACCATAATCTGGGCTCGTGTGCTGGTATTAACGGGGGTGTTTTTATGATGCGTTTGTGGGGTTTTGTAAAATGTAGTAAAAGTTACGGCAGTTTACCAGAATTATATTGTTCATACTGAAATAACCTGATCTGGTCTCGCAACGTGGAATTTAACATCACAATACAAGTGATTAGTTGTGTGATCTGATGCTGAAATGATGACGGATCAGAGACTGAGTTTAATATTGATCTCTGGTAATTTGTTTTGTTTCTACGTTCTCTCTGCCAGTCACTGTCGTTGCACATGATGTGCCTGGTTTCTAAATGATCTTTTTTGGTATATATCATCGATGTATTTCTGTATATCATATAAAAACCGTTAATTTAATTTTCAGTATGCACTTAGGGTGTCACAAGTCATGGATTCCATTCACGGCGTCGTGTGAATTTAGAGTAGGCTATGCATCTCGGCCACTTTACCTTACTGAGCGTATGAATACTTCACTGTTTTCATTCATTCATGCACCTGTCTTTTGCCACCCAACGCCAGCCACCTAGTTAAATTCAGCATACGCCAGCCATCCAGTTTCTGCTATCCCTCAAATCGCCTCTCTTCCGTCAGCTAATCACTGCATCCACTGTCCAGCTGTTGTTAGTCGCAGATGCAGTGCTACTCAACCCGGCCATCAACTCACTCACACCATTTACCGCCATTCGCTCCTAGTCCTCAGACTCATCCCTCTTTTAAGACAATCTACTCTGGACTTTCTGGAGTCAACATGATGCATAAATAAGATAAACAGAGTTGCTTTATCTTCCCCTCGATGTAGTGTAGATTGCAACAGATGGCAGCCGGCACCTACATAATGCTCTCTCTCTCTCTCTCTCTCTCTCTCTCTCTCTCTCACACACACACACACACACACACACACACACACACACACACACACACACACACACACACACACACACACACACACACACACACACACACCTCCCTTCTCACGCTGTCTAGTGTGGCGAAAACCACTAGCTCAGTTTATAACTTACCAAGTTGGGAATAAATATCACATAAAACAACCCTCACAGTGGGTATCTGGAATCATATTAAACCCTAAAATATCACAGAATCGAAGAACCTAATAAAACCAAACGGCAGGGCAGTTACCAGTTTATCTCAACCTGTGATAAGAAAATCCTGGGCAAACTAAGCATCCAATCAATAGCCATTACTACCAGATAAGAAAGGTTTAGGGAGCCAGGCGGAGAGAAAAATGGATTCTCTTTTTATCAGGCTACCGTACCGGTTTCTGCTGATCTTTTGACCTGGCTGAGCTGGAGTGGAGAGGAGGACTGCAGTCACGGAGGTGGATGGGAGGAGGAGAAGTAAATTGGCAACGAGATAAAGGGTCAGAGTTGACAAACACATGTTAGAGGTTGGGTTGGGGTGGGTGGAATTTAGATATGCAAATACAGAAAGTGACGGATGGAAGAGGAGGAGGCAGGTCATAGGCGAGATGGTGGGACAGGAGTAGCGTTTAAGAGCTGGGATGGATGGAAGTGCAGTGCTGTTGTTGGGTCAGGGTGAGGCTACATGTTTTTTCTTTTTTGTACACACCTGGTAAAAGACGGGGTAGAGGAAAGAAGGCAAGCAGGTTTTGTGGTGGAATGAAGAAGAAGTTAAGACAGTGAAAAGGTAAAGTAATTAAGACAAGATGGAAGAAGGAGGGAACAAACATACGGCAACTGAGGAAAGAGAGGAGAGGAAGAAATGAGGGAAAATGAGGAGGATAAAGAAGGAAGACATGAATAACATGAATGGACTAAGTGAGGCCAAACCACTCCAACAGCGTCCATCCTTCACCCTCAGCCACACGTCAGTGTCTATCGTTAATAATCAGGTGTATTCTTTAACAGATTACTAAAGGCATTAGGCTAAGCTCTATCATGGTATCTACATAGGTCAGACAGCAACACTGCAGAATGCAGAAGGGAAAGAGACGGTGAGAGACTACGAACTAAGAGATAAGGAGGTAGGAGAGCTTACCCTTAATGTGGCGACCAATCTACAATTCCGACGCTTGCAACTGTGGAGAATTTATGTAAGGGCTTAAATTAAAAAGTAACGGTAAGTTATTGCTACTTATCACTCACAATTCTCTTTCCCTCAATGAAGCGCTGATGAAGGTAAAGAATGGGAACGTAAAGGGCAGGATACAAAATTGCCAGAGGAAACAGTAAAAGACTTAAAGGCAAGAGACAAACGTAAAAGACGCTGGGGAAATAAAGGCTTGAAAATGAGGACTATTTTGTACACCGATCATATTCTGGCATGACTCTACCGTCATATGGAAAATAGTGACAAAAATCTAGAGATGTAGAAATTATACTTTTTTCTCCAATAAAACAACAGATCACTGGTAAAAAAACGAAAGTTCTAGATTATGATGGAAACTGCTAGGGTGTAATGAGAGGGTTGCTGAGGTGTTCGTCACGTCAAGCCAGCTGTACTAAATCACTCCACCTGTAAGCACATAGGACCTTAACGAAGTGATGGCAGAGCTTAACAGTTATGTCAACAATTAGTTACAATACCATACCACGACAACTAATACAAGAGTAAACAAGGCAATATTCCACAAGTGAAAGAGTGAACACAGAAACATTCACCTAGATGTCCTTTTTTGGTGTGTGTGTGTGTGTGTGTGTGTGTGTGTGTGTGTGTGTGTGTGTGTGTGTGTGTGCAAACTTGTAAATTATCCTTTTAGGTGGTCCAAACTTCGTGGCTGAGTGGGTAGGTTGGTGGATGGATGAGCGTGTGGGTGGGTGGGCAGGGTGGGGTGGGTAAGTGACTGGGTGGGTGGGTGGATGTCTGACTTCATTCACCAGGATGTCCTTTGTGTGTGTGTGTGTGTGTGTGTGTGTTTATGTGTGTGTGTGTGTGTGTGTGTGTGTGTGTGTGTGTGTGTGTGTGTGTGTGTGTGAGGTGACTAGGAAGAGGAGAGGAAGACTGCAATTAAGGTTGAAAGGTAAAGAGGTACCCGTAAAGTATTTGAAAGATGATGATGATAATGATGATGATAATGATGACACCTCTTATTATCATCATTTAACGTGAATAATTCCCACAATTAAAAGAACCGCTGTCACATCATACAACCAAAGCTGAAGGTATGACAAAAATAACAACTCTAACATAGTGTGCGCCAGGAAGTCATAAATATCATTTTTTCATCACACAGGCTTGAAACAATACAAGTCATCAACACAGCCATGCAGGTTTGTGTTGGAGCGTTGTGTTTATGTAAATATACACTCGCACGGTCTTAACAGCGCCATAATCACAGCACTACACCTTTTTTTTTTTTTTAACTTGGCCGAAAATTGCAGCCTCTCTATCCTGAATCCCGAATTGTAACAATAGATTAACATTAGAATATGATGCTAGTCACAAGGGAGTGCTATGGAAAGAAAAGAGAGCTGCAGTATTGTCATAATATGCCACTGAACTGGGTCAAATAAGCTGCAAAAGGATGGAAATCTGGGCCAAGTTAGAGTAAAAAGAGTATAGTTACCAACACAACTATGCAGGTGTGGGCTGCAGGGTTGTGTGCAGGTCACCATAAATTATCTGAAGATCAAACGCAGGAACCATAAAAAAAATAAAAATGTTATGCAGGTGTGAGCTGAAGGGCTGTGTTCGGATCACCATAAATCATTTCAAGAAAAAAACACAATAACGATAATTAAGATCATCAACAGTGCCTTGTGTTCAGATCACCATAAATCATCTACCCCTCCGGTGCACTAAAAGCAACTTCAGAATATAGAACACAAAAGGCATGAAGTTCATATCTAAGGTGAAACTCTGAAATGTTTTTATCTAGTTGGTTTCAACACCTTCAACCCCAGGACGAAATCAGTTTTATTCTTACTGCTGCCAAACAATTTCATTCAACCGAGGAGAGTCCCTAGGTAATGAAAGGGTTAATGAACGATACGGTAGCCTATAACCTAACCTCTCAAGTTTGAAAATTTCTCCGAATCAAAATAAAATCGTCACAAGGAAGAAAGAATTAGGGTACGTAAAAATCGGAGTGAAGGGGAGAAAAATAATCCCCTTTAACCCGTGCCGTCCCGAGGACGTACTTCCACGTCCTCACGTTTTGTCACAGCTAATCCCGAGGACGTACTTCAACGTCCTGCAATTGCAAGGTTCATAATTTCCACAATTTTCAATTTTCGCGAGTCATTTTTGGTACGTATACACGGGACACCTGCCTCAACAAGATGCCAGGCAGAGACAATGCCTTACCCAGCATGACCTCCTCCCCCCCCCTGCATGCCCTTTTCTCAGCAATTCACCTGTTATCAGTGACCTGGCCAGTATAGCCATGTCATGCCACGGTACGAAATTCAGGGCCAGAGTGATTCCCCAATCAATGACAATGTGGAGGACAAACTTTACTTAGCTTTAGAGGAAGAAACAGTTAGAAATGATGATCAGGTAATGTGGCAAAAAAAGGTCAGGTATTAGGGAGTGAAACAATGCTTATAATGCCTATATTACTGCTTGAAAACCAATATACTTTTGTACTACATATAAATTCGTAACAGTAGATAAATAAATACCGTTTATGAGTGGTGTGAAATAGTTATCCTCCCATAGAACTCGTTTTCTTTGGCGCCAACCTGATAGAAAACCCAGTAAAGTAAGGAGGCTCTCCTACCTGTAATGAGTATTTTAAACCTCAGGTGAGCGATTTCTCTATGAATTTTCGATGTTTCTCACCAAAAGCGAAAGTTTTAGCAAAAAAAAAAAAGGTCAAAAATTGCCCGGGATTGGGGGGTACCAGTGGTCAAAAAGTGGCCGGGACTGGGCGGGTTAATAACAATGCTTCTAATGGTATAACAGTGTGCAGAAAATTAGTGAATTCAAGATCAGTATACTGTCAAGTGAAAACATGTCTTCAAGAATATCCATACTCAATGGTATTGAAGTAAAAGGTAAAAGAAGGCGTAGATTTTATTCCTATCAACTTCACAAGAGTCATCAAGGAAAGCAATCAAAATTTACTAAATTCATAGAATTCCCCTTGAATACAGTTCGCGGTACTCGGCTTATTTTATGCTCCTCATTTGTACTGCTGGATGAAGAGGGACAAGATGGCCATGTGGTTAGCATTATTATCTCCTAAACTGCCAGCCACAATCCACGACTCATGATTCATTTCACTTTTTCTGGGCTGCAAGGTAAAATGAGTACCCAGGGTAACACATAAGGGTAACATCCATGATGAAGTGGCCTTGTATCCTAGGACAGCAGGTAAATAATCCGCCATAGACTTAAAGACCTCATCTATTCGTACTTAGCCCTCATATGGCAGGGTTATTTCAGGTTATCACTCTCCCTTTGTCGAGAAGGTCTGACTGAGCAGTGGACCTCATAATGTGTGTGTGTGTGTGTGTGTGTGTGTGTGTGTGTGAAGTATACGATAATGTTTCGCACTGAAGACCTTTTCCCATCTATTCGTGAAAATAAAGACGAGTGCAGTATTTGCTAAGGGATCAATATTCCAAGATTCTTGGGAAATTTACTCCTTTTTCACCAGCTAGATTGGATGAAAAAAAGTATATAACATGTGGAAAAGACAATATTCTGCTCTTACAGGGAAGTCTATTACGAAAATTCGTACCGGAAAATCTGTAGCTTTACATGCACTTGTAAAGATACAAACAAACTATAAAGATGATTTATATAAACAAATGTTAGTGGTCTGTGCCCTCTTGACCCCCGTCACACCCAAGCCTTCGCGTGGTGGACCGGTAAAATAATAAATATTGCCACGGATATTAGTTAAGGGGTGAGAGGGCAAGGAACACACCAACATGGTCAATGTCGCCGTGGTGGACACAAAAATTATGAATATTACCACAATGACGAGTCAGCGGGTGAGGAGGGGGTTAGACGACAGATGTGGCCACTGAGGGCTGGTCGGGGAGGGGTCATTATACCTGGCTGACGTAAAGAAGGGATTACTGGATATACTTTGGAAGTGTTTGGCTGCCGTCTTTACTACCTTCCCACTCCCCCTCCAAGCAAACACACACAGTGCTTTTGTTAACCCCTGGCCTCACACACACACACACACACACACACACACACACACACACACACACTGAGCTCTTCTGTTGATTCCTGACTCTCTCTCTCTCTCTCTCTCTCTCTCTCTCTCTCTCTCTCTCTCTCTCTCTCTCTCTCTCTCTCTCTCTCTCTCTCTCTCTCTCTCTCTCTCTCTCTCTCTCTCTCTCTCTCTCTCTCTCTCCACCATTTCAAGGAACTATCATTAAACAACCACTTCAACTTTCGTTCCGCCTTTCAGTACAGTGAGATGGGGATCCACGAGTAACTCGTCAACAAGCTCCAATGTCCAGAGTCAATGCATTGGAAAAAGAGTTCCCTGTTTTCATTCCCGTAAAACGGCTGTCACATAATGACTCCCATGTATCATCATCTTAATGATTTTATCGCACAGAAAGATTCACATCATTAAATGTTATAATCCAATGTTCAGACCTGTATTGCTGCTTCAGTTAAAAGATTTTATTTCCAAGCATATTTTTTACATCCTTCAATTCGAACACCCTAATGCACATAGGCTAAGTTAATCTGACTCAGTATTACCTTAAAATCTCTCAGAATCCTTCTCTTCAAGACCCAAACATAAATCTTTTCTTGGCTATAGTTCAGAGGAATAACTTTGGTCCGACACAGTATAAACCATCCATCACTACCTACTGCGTTTGAAAGCTTGAAAACTTTGTAATTTTAGCTGGATTAGGACTAGCTGAAAAAAGAAACTAGATGGCAAATTGAATCATGGTGCTAAATTCGGTCAAAAGCCTTGGATAAGTCATGTGCTGTAGAATAAGTTCCAATGAAATCTCATTTGGACGATAACCAACATTGAAAGGAGCTTTAGAGGCTCGCCAGCTGAACTTTAGTGACGGAACCGTTATTAATGGTAAATGAAGTTGTAAGCTCGATCAAAAAAGGAAAAAACAAGTTGTGCCAGGCACAGCAAACCTCACCTGACAGCTGTTGCTTTATTCTATTAAATACTGAATCGGTAGTGTCATTTAGTGTCAGTACGGTACACAGTTAAAGTCTAAGGTAATGGCGCAAATGTTTTCAAGTTACGCTCCCTGAAAATTCGTAATCTTGCATTTGACCTTTCAAGGACACTCAAGGTCAAAAGCCATGGTGCCAAATAAAAGCCCATATGAGACTTCCTATATCTTGATAACAATAAATATCTATCTTCAACGAGTTTCGAGTTATAACCCCTGAATATGCATGACCTTGAGTCTGACCTTTCAAGGACACTCATAGTCAAAGGTCTTGGTGCCAACGAAAGCCCATATTATGAGCTCCTGTATGTTCATAATAGTAAATATATCTTCAACCGTTTTCAAGTTATAGCCCTTAGAAAATCCGTGACCTTGATTTTGACCTTTCAAGTTCACTCGATTATCTCCAGACCTTAATCACTTTCTTTGGGACCAGTGCCCACATATTCTGAGAGTTTCATGTATCATCATTCATCCGTTTTTCTGTAATGTTGCTAACAAACAAAGAAAGAAACAAACAAAAACAAACTTAACCAAAACAATACCTCGCCAGACTCCGTCCTGGTGAGATAATAACATCAGAAAGACAGAGGGGATAAGAGAGCCAGCTAGCACATAATTATAACCATACCCGCTCTTGCATCTCCACTACAGCGGTTACCAACATCAACAAAACTGTTTTACTTATGACTGGCCTGAAATTGCTATATCCCCACCCTGAATACTGAGTTGTAACAGTAGATTAACAGTCATTTTTCCATCTCTTTCTACATCCTCTCTTCGTTTCTTCCCTTTCGATGCTTCAGATGGTAGAGGTTGCTTCTAGCAGCTAATAATGCTCATGTTCCTCCAGCTGCACTTGCTGCATTCAGTTTAATAATAATAATAATAATAATAATAATAATAATAATCAGTGCGAGGCACAACAAATCTCGCCCATCAGCAGTTATTTTATAGCTATTAAATACCCACTCGATTCTGCCATTTAGCGTAAGTGCTTAATAAAATTCTAAGGGAATGGCGCGAAGGTTTTCAAGTTACACCCACTGAAAACCCGGGATCTTGCGTTTGACATTTCAAGGTCACTCAAGGTCATGCTGCTAAATGAAAACCCATATAGGACATCCTATGTCTCGGTAATTGTAAGAATATCATCTAGTTTCGAGTTATAGCCTCCTGAATATGCGTGACCTTGAGTTTGACCTTTCAAGGTCATTTATGGCCAAATATCAAGGTACGAATTAAAAACCCATATGCGATTTCCTGTACACTATGTTGATAACAGTAAATATATCTCTATTTTCAACTAGTTTCAAGTTATAGCTCCCTGAATATCCGTGACCTTGAGCTTGACCTTTCAAGGTTATTCAAGGTCGAAGATCTTGGTGCCAAATGAAAGCCCATATTACGAGTTCCTGTATGTTTCTAATAGTAAATATCTCTATCTCCAACCATTTTCAAGTTATTGACCTCTGAAAATCCGTGACCTTGATTTTGACCTGACTTTTCAGGGTCACTCAGTTACCTCCAAAATTTAATCACTTTTCTTTGAGACCAATGGCCCAATACCCTGAAAAGTTTCATGTAATTTCATTCAGCCGTTTTTCCGTAATGCTGCTAACAAACAAAAACAAACAAAAAACAAAAACTCGACCAAAGCAATATCTCTCGGACTCCGTCCGGGCGAGGTAAAAAAAAAAAAAAAAAAACTATATACAGGTGACCGATGGTTTCACAGTGAGCGTTGTTGCTTATCACGTTTTCTTTAGGTCAATATTTATGTATGTACTGTTGCTTCATTTGTTGCATAAAATTCTTTCTTCTTTAACCACATCCATCCTACTCAGTTATATACTAGCCGTATATAACTGAGTAGTTATTATGAAAATATTTTCATAAGATTCGTTCACTGCTTGAAAATATGAAGACGGAAGGTTGTAAAGATAGTTATTCTGAGTCTACGGGATATATGAAAAGAAATACAAATAAATAAAAGGACACTTTAATTTTGAAAAATTGAAGCAACTGAGTGTTAGAAGTTTGGCAATGGTTACCATTTTTGCTACGATGAAATGGGAGCGAACTCTCAAAAGGGAAATACAACGTGGACGCTGATTAACAAAAACAAAATAATCTGTCTATAAGAGGTATCATTAAAATGCCCGGAAAGGATATCATCAGGATTATATGCTATTTTAGTACTAAGGTCAGAGAGGACAGAAAAGGCATCTTTAGCATATACTATTAATCATGCTTCAGTCAGCAAAGGGAGAAAATGAAGAGGGAAAAGACTGGCGGCTAAAACAGCTTCTATATTTATCGAATTTCATGGGAAGAAACTTTATGAAAGGGACCTCTCTTGATCGGTCCTTAGGGGCGGGTCCAGGAATATTTTTGGGGTGTTGCCCATATCACATTCCAGAGTAAGGTAATGAGGGTTTGGCATCCCCTTTCTTCCAGCCAACTAAGTAACGTTTGTCAACCAGGGATGTCTGTATAGTATTTGCATGGGAGAAATAAATATGACAGTCGGTATAATATGCAGTCTATACTAATCTTCCATGTAATAAAGCAGGGGTGTTGTCCAGGCAGCGCGGGCAACACCCTTGGATCCTCAAATGGACCTAAAATATCGAAAGAGTGGGGGTAAGATAGTGATTAAAACAGGACTGACACGTCCTCATTTGGCTCCCGTATCAGTAGCCTGTGTCAGACATAGCGCCCACGGTGTCTTGAAGTGATGGTGAGCGTCTGTGAGGAAAAGGTGGAACAGATTTAACGATTACGACTTCAGTAACAAGTATGGGAAATGGGAACTATGTCGGGAGAAACCTTTGACATCTACCCAGACGCGACGGCAGAGTCGATGTGGTCTGGGATAGCTCTGAGATTGGACCTCTGGCAATAAATGGATGAATAAGGAGCGGGGAATGGGCAGGAGAACTCTCTGAAATGAGGAGAGGCGGGAACACGTGGTGAGGATTATGAGGCAGCAGTTAGCTCTCAGTATTGCTTAGTTCCTTTAAAATGGCCAGGGATGGAGGTTATGGTAGTGAAGGGACAATGTGGAAGATAGGGGAAGTAGCTGAGGTTGTAGTACAGAGGGGCAGGGCAAATGAGGAGGAACTTGAGGCATGAAAAGAGAAGCAGAGGTAGTAAAAGATAGTGCGTGACAGGAAAAGGCGAAAAGAGGAGAGAGGACAGAGACCAACTGGTGAATCAGAAAGTGGATGCGATAAAGAATGTGACAATATTAGATATATTCAACACTAGCTACGACAGTAAGGACCTGTTTCATTCAGTGTTTCGCCAAGCAGACTTCTTCAGGAATAACACGCAGTGGCAGCAGCAGGCGACTTAAATAGTTCAGGCCGGGGGGACCGGTGACAGACACAATAACAACAGAGCTTATGAAACCATGTCACTGGCCTAATCTGGCTTCTCCCCCGTTAAGAAGAATGCAAACGGCCTTGCTAACATAAATGAAAAAAAAAATCCTCCGTCTTGGTCAAAATAATCACACGTCTCAATACAGGCAGACTGAATGCACCTTCTCCCGCATATAATATTTTTATATATAACAAATTTAGCTTCACCCCAGTTTATCCTATTGTCGTATTCATCTTATGCTTAAACTGCATTATTCAGATTCAACTTCTTAAATGTCATATTTATGCTCACTGATTCTTTTTTCAATTCCTCGAAATGTTTCTCCTATATACGATAGTTCACAGTCTTTACACGATACACAGCTAACGTACGCTCTCCTTCCGTGACCCTTCAACGCTTTACCAACTACCCAATCTCGGTAGAGGCAGGTCTCACCACTTCAGTTCCTTTTTCATACATTATACGAGAAAGATTTTGTGACACCGAGTTGTCTGACAATATACTTCGTTTGTTCAGCTTTGCCTTACGTTCTGTTCTCTGGTTATTTTCTGAGGTTTTCCTCCTAGCTCTGAGGATGAAGTAGGGGGGTATTTTATGTCGGTGAAAGTCTTATAAATGTAATCATACTCCTCTTGCAAACACTTCTTCGAACATGTCCTCAGAGCTCAAAGCTAAAACCCTATGAGAACTCCTTGTTTAGTTTTCCTATCTGATGATGAACAGAGGCGCACAATGTGATTTTTGTTGGTCATTTTTTTTTTTTTTAATAACTTTGAACTTTACCACATTCTCGTCTTTGAGATGTGAGGGCAGGAAAGATTGCTGTTTGGGGGAAATTGGAAATGTAGAAGGTGGGTATGTGTGGGGTGTATAATTTTATAAGCAGGGAAAAATCACCACATCTTGATATCAGGGAGGAGGGGGTGTTGGCTGGGGTGTGAGGCAGGAAAGAATATCGTGTCTGGGGGAGTGGAGAGGTATGAAGGTGGGGATGTGTTGGGCAGGGAGAACACAATCATTGATCCCATTACAACGCTTACGTCTTTTTAACCACATCCATCCTACCACCAGACGATTCTACACAGCTGAGAAAACACTTCTCGTATTGAAGTGGTTAAAAACAAAATCAAACGATCTTTTCAACCCGATGACATCTTTTATTAGCTGGTGAGGAGGTCTATGTATATGGGTGGTATGACTTAGAAGGAGGGCATCCTGCTGGCGGAGGACAGGGTGATATGGTGATGATGTTTGTCGCTACCTCCACCAGGGTTAAGGCCACCTCCTCCAGGATTACGGTAAAAAGACAGACAGGTAGATAGATAGATAGACAGATTATTGCTACTTTCAAATAAAACAAAAGCATACGGGGACCGAATGCTAATCCTCGATCAAAATATACTTTTGGCTAAGGTACAAGTTACCTACTAGTCAAAACTGACTCCGAAATATTTTGGTAACACACACACACACACACACACACACACACACACACACACACACACACACACACACCTATGAATATTACATCACCTAGCCTTGCTAATGCAGGCGAAAAAAAAAAAATCGCAACAGCGTTTCACAAAAAGCCAATCCATATTCAAATTGAAACAAATGCATTCGGGGGCCGACAGCTAATCGTCCGCCAAAATATCTTGCTGGCTAAGGTACAAGGTACATTCAAACCAAATCTGAAGACAACTTGCAAAACTCTACGGAATTTAGTCGCCATGTTTCACAAGCCAATCCATATTAAAAAATACATGGCGGCTGGCATTCGGTCGTCTTTGATCAAATCCACTCCAAAAGTAATAGACTTCTGCACATCCACATAGTTGCTATTACCTGAAGGTTTAGTGAACATTCGTCCATAGATTTTCGAAATATTCTGGGAATAGATTCATCTACACACACAGAGACACAAACAGACCAAAATTGTATCACCTCGCCTTGCTTAAGGCGAGCGATAATGAATATAATCAGCTTTATAAAGTTGTTCAGGTATGACAGTAGGGTAAGTATGTGGGTTGGGGTAAGGGAAGGAGAGCAATGAGATGATGTCTCGGACCCTGCCTGTTTTAGGTACCTTACTGTCTGGTAACTCCATTGAAGTAAAATGACAGTACAGCTTTCTCATTTCTCCTTTTTCACACTGGTCAGTTCCGGTACAATTTTCTTCAGTCCATCTGTTCCTTCTATAACCTACAGTTGTCAAGTACAATTCCTATATTTCTTGAACTAAGTAAGCCATTTTAGAGCTGCCTTACCCTGAATAGAGAGACTACTGATAAGACTATGTCTTTAGTTCCTTCACCTGGAATAAAGAAAAAAGGCTAGACATTTTTCACGACATTCCACAAAAGACTTCGCTGGGTAGATTTTAGCTCTTATTTCCACGTTTCCCTTTTGTTTTTAGTCAATCATCACTTTCTCCCATTTCTGTCCCACAGTTATCCCAGAAGCTTCATCATCTGGCCTTATGTCTCCCTTCGTCTCTCAGTCTCACCCTTTCTTCTCCCATCTTTTTTTTTTTTTTTTTTTTTTAATCTCGTCTCAGTCTCACCCAGACCCCAAACCCTGGCCGTCAGTACAACAAGTGAAAAGCTTGGTGCGAAACCATAACACGACCCCTGCCTTCTCTCGCCTCTCAGGGAAACACGGTACTCTAAACCACACACTGGAGGTGACGGTAGGCAAATGGATGAAGGCGTGAACTGGGACTCGAATGAGGGAAGTTCAAATTCCGGGTGTTTTAGAGAGGTTCCAATGTTCTTCTGGCGACAGACGTGCCAGTAATTATTCACAAAATTCTCTCTCTCTCTCTCTCTCTCTCTCTCTCTCTCAATCTATATATCGCCTTTGTTTTGTTATCTGTTTGAGCTTAAACCTTAGGCTGATCTACGACACTGGAAAAAGGCACCGGCAGCCCTTTCTCCATGACATTCTTGTTCACAGATATCATCTTTCCCGGCCGCGTTTTGGGATACCGATGATCAAGCGTGTGTGTGTGTGTGTGTGTGTGTGTGTGTGTGTGTGTGTGTGTGTGTTTGTCTGGAGGGAAAGGTTGAACACGTGGTGAAGAGATGCCATAGGGGTACCGTCTTACCAGCATCTAGTGATGGCGCAGTTCACAGTAGAAAATACCGGCGCTATCCCTCATCAAAACAAACACTATCCTGATATTTGAACTACTCGGTGCGTCATGGTGGCTTGAAAATTGGAAATTACACTTACACAGATTGAGACTCTAAAGAATCTCACGCCAATAAACGTAATATCTCTAACTCACAACTCAGTACAACCATCTCCATAAATCAAGACTCATCTAGGATTATTGAATGGGGACAAAATAACCTTGTCTCATTCAGTGCTAGTAAAACCAAACATTTACAATTTACTAATAGACAGATATTGCCAGATTCCTATATTACCTTCAATGCTACCAATATTCCTCTCTCCAAAAGTGATGAAATTCACGGTGTTTCACTTAACGAGGACCTCAGCTGGACCTCTCATATCAGATCACTTGCTAAAACAGTCTCAAAGAAGCTTGGATTATTGTACAGAGTTCGTAGCTTCTTCACTGACGAGCAGTTGGCTATAGTTTACAAGAGTCATGTGCGCTACCAGCTGAAATATTGCTCACCCTTGTGGAGTGGCTGTGGGGAGGTTGCACTAAAGCAACTAGACAAAACTAAGAATAATGTTGTTGGAATGATTAATAACATTGCTATTACAAATAAACTATCTCCCTTACAAGTATGAAGAAATGTTGCCTCCCCTATATTACTTTACAGGTACTTTTATGGCAAATGCTCAGACGAAATTTCATCCATTGTGCCACCTCTCCATGCCTTTCCCTATGCAACACGGGCATCTGGTGGCGCCCATGACTGGAATGTCACACTGCCATATTGCAGAACTTCTGAATAACAGAAATATTTTACTCCCCGAACTGCGTCTCTTAGGAACTCTCTTCCCCAGCGTTGTTTCCCCCTAAACTTCAACCTATAGCTGTTCATTACCTGTTACAGATTTTTTATGAATGGAGGACACCAGTAACCAGATGTAAGGATTATTTTTTTATATTCATTTGTTTTTCCTTCCTCTGTTCTGTTATAAAAAAAAAAATGTATCTTCTCTAATCCTACCTTCCGATTAATGTTTTCAGTGATTATCGCCTCTCCTCTTATCCTCTCCTCACTCACTAACGAACTGTCTATCGTATCAACATGTCGATGGTATCCAGCACAGGAGGTATTTAGCGGGGTAATTAGTAAGATATCCCTCAGGTCCGCATTCTCGTCGGTTAAGAAAGCTCCCTAACACCTCTTCCCAAGTGATTTGTTTTGCTTATTATACGTTACTATAGTCTTTTGTGTTGCTTAAACAATTCTAATATCGTCATACTCTACCTAAATAAGGTACACAATTATATTAACCTGCCGGATTCAAAAATAAATAACTGAACAGTGTTTGGAAGCCTTCTTACCGAACGAGAAAACGAGCCTCAGTAGTGGCTGTCGTTTAGAAGGCGGACTGCAGGCGCGACTGAAATGATCTATGCTCGTGTTAAAGCCCAAACCAAGCGCAAACACACACACACACACACACACACACACACACACACACACACACACACACACACATACGACCGTAAAAAAGACAGACTGGCTTTACCACCCTACTGTCACAACCATAGCTTAGTCACCTTAGTGCATGGTGAACCGGCCACCACATTCAGTAAGGACTGCAAGTTAACTTACGGAAGCTATTATCGCCACTGATTTGAGGTTAACATGTTCATCCTTGGGAGAATGACAGAGCCCTAATGTCACATGTGTAGTGCTTATGACTGTGTAACTCCTGACCCTAAGACGCCGGTGACTGTGAGCTGAAGTGTTCATGAAAGTTACATGATTGCGACTTATGCCGACGATGAATTCAGTCGGCCAATTCCACAAGGCCTCTAGTTGTGGTAAGCCCCATCACCATCCCCACCTAGTTACCGGGCCAACCCAATCATCCATTTCAATTCCACAAGAGCCATAGTGATGGTATAGCCCTCCCCTAGCATGGTATTGTCTGACACCAACAGCGCGCTCCAAAGTCGCATCGGTTGGTAGCCCTGGAGATGAAATGTTTACCACCCTGAGTAGGTCCAAGCAGGACGAACGTAAACAAAGCACAGCTGGCGGCCTGACTTTGCTCACGTGAACATGGAGGATCACAACAAAGAGAAGTCTCCCCCATTAAGTTACGACCAGAAATTAACTCTGGTCAAATTAATAAAAGCTAAGCCAGTAATCCTGGATAAAAGTGGGGACTTTACAGCCACCACCAAGAAGAAATTGGCGTGGGACTCTGTGACACAGGGCTTCAATTCAGCTTATCCCCTGCTGCAGCCGAGGACGACCACACAGCTGAAACGTGCTTGGGAGTACATAAGAACAAAGTAAGTTAGAATCTATTTTTGTGTTGAAAGTATAATAGGCAAATAAAAACAGGGCATAATGTAGGGGTAAATATTGCCGTTTCTTAATTTTTTTTTTTTCCAGTTGTTTTTTTTAGTTCATTTGAGTATTTTGAGGCCTCATTTGTTGTGCAAATGAATAATAACCGTAATATGACCGTAGTTACCTCCTAACCCTGTGGGAGCTCTTGATTGCCACCTAACCAAAATAATCTAATCTAACCTAACCTAACCTAACCATCCCTAACCAAACCAAACCTAACCTAACCTGACTTAACCTAACCTAACCTAACTGTAATAAAAAATATTAAAAATAGAAATATTTGCACACGAAAAAAAAAAAACGTACAGGCATACACTGTATGACAGCACCAATCCATTGGGTATGGTAAGATTGTCCGCTAAAGAAACGGCAATAAAGTCAATAAATACCAGTGTAGGTATGCTAGCTTATAGATACAGGATGATACAAGCACAGGACCATTTGAAATACTGGTATGCTTTGTTGGTAAATTTTTACAAGTACAGTACACCACCTCCAGTTTTTTCGATGAAACGTGTTTGTTTTTTCCCTACTATTTTCCATGTGATTCATAAAATTTTGACAGACATTTGGTATGGAAATTTGGTTAGGTTAGGATTATTAAAAGTACCATTTCAGCTTTAAATGAGTGTCAGAATCTCATGAATAAAATGAACATAGTAGGAAATGAACATAGGATGGGCCAGGGTGTTTTCCCAAGGTGAGGTGCAGGGAAAATTAAGTAGATTTGGCTCCCTGGCACATACCTGGGGTGCACAGTGCCACCACATGTAGGCTCCTCATTAATGCCGCATTTGTACGTAGTAGACTGAACTATTCACAAAAATTGTCATTCCATATTTAGATACAGTTTTCAGTGGTTAGGTAACAATAGGTTATGAACAATTTTATGCCATAATATTGTACAAGCTACAAATTTTCTGGTTATTTTCAGAGTGAAAAAAGATAATGCAGATTTTGTGAAAAAGAAGATGGCTACTGGTGGAAGACCCCCGCCAACTCCACCCAAGATTACGGAACTCTGTATACTGGTGGCCGATTTGATCCATGTGGAGCTTGGATTTGCGGAGGTGCAGTATGATAGCGACCTTCGGGCTGATCCTTCACCACTTGTCGTTCAGGACACTGATATTGGTTAGTAATGCCAAGAGCTTGATTATAAATTATTTTCAGATTTTTTTTTTTATAGCTGTTTCATGCTAAAACTTTTATTGCTCGAACATTTTCTTAAAGTTCTGGACAGTAATGCAGAAATGGGTAAAGGTTATTTCAGCCTATGTACCCTTTACATCTCCACATGCAAATGTGTGGCTGCATAGTAATACTCCTGTACTGACAGATCTGGTGTGTAAACGTGTGTAGTACACAAGTGTGTTCTGTAGTGATTTTGCCCTTGTGTTTTAGCCATTGCCAGTTTTCTATGTAGTGCACGTACAATATTTTGAACATACAAACAAAGGACAACACTGCATAGGAAGATTATTACTTAATACCTATTTGCACTGTACTGTAATACATATGACGACTGTGACAAATGTGTACAAAAGTTCATATTATTAGTTAATTTCATAAATCTACCTGCTTAGGAGTCAAAGCAACGAAAAAATACCTGCTCCAACCTGGATGCAGTGCTTATGAAGTGGAAATGATGGCACCAATGCAATATGTCTAATTTCAGAGTGGATGCCTGATGATGATGATCCCAATATCACACAAGTGGACTGGATAGAGGAGCAGACAGACATGCCAGTCCAGATGAGCTCCTGCAAACCTGGTCCATCTTCATCATCATCATTATCAGGGGCATCAACAAGCACCGAGACACCAACATCTGAACCAGCAGTACCTAAAACTCGCTCCCCGCGGATCTTAAATGGCAGTAGCAGGAAACGTAAGCGAGAGGCAAGTTTTCCTGGGTCCAGAAAGGATGAACTGTATAAATCATTGAGAACTGGCCAGGAAGAAGTAAATCAGGAAATAGTGACACAAGTTAGAAATGTAGGAGAGGCAGTTGTAGAGGTGTGTAATGAATTAAAAGAGGTCCTAGGGCTAGCTAAGACATTTTTAAAACAGAAATTAGAAAAAACTGATGTAAATACTACAGAATAAATGAAAGTTTACTCCTGAAACAGATATTTCATTTGTATCCCAAATATATACTATACTTTCAGTTATCATAATATACACATGATAAGAATATCTTTTTTCAACAGTACCGATATCGGCTATATACAGTATTATGTATGAAACTAAAATGCTCTCTTCTCTCGGTTCGGCTTCCCGTCCCGAGGGGTGCAGAGCAAGTGGTTAGGTTCGTTTCTCAACTGGAGTTAGGAGGAGGAATGCAAACACTGGGAGACCGTACTACAATTTGTATTGGTTAGAATTACAACAGTGGAGTGAAGTACACTGCTACAAAAACAACAACCATTCCACTATTAATAATGAAAATAAAAATTTCTCAAAAAAAAAAAAAAATCTTGAAACATGACAGCCTGTAGTGATAAAAGTTAGCAAAGGGCTGAAACATGAACACAGTTACAGTACCGTATTAAAAGTCACATGAAGACATGTCCAGCACTTGGTGTTAAGAAAAGTGTACTGAAAAAGTTCAATATACTGAATAATTATGAAAAATTACTGATGATATGTCATCATACTAAATACATAAAGTTAGTGAAGATATATAAAAGTACTGAATAATTAAGACATGCTATCATCAGCCAGGTCTGCATTACTATATACTGTATTCCTTTTACCTATTATTTACCCTGGGTCCCTGGAACCACTGCTCAATTACTCTGTTTCTCACTAGTACCCCAGCCTCCGCTTGTTCTCCATTGTTGCCCTCTCTCCTGCCTTCCAGCTCCTCTACCTGCAATGGTTCTTCAGGTTCTGGTAGCTGCACCCTTCTAGTGATGGCAATGTTATGCAGCACAGCACAAGCCATAATTATTGCCCGTGTTGTTGAAAGTTTTGTTCGGATTGGGATGCTTAAAATGGCAAATCTCCTTTTAAGCACCCCAAAAGCACGTTCCACAACATTTCTAGTTTTTGCATGAGCAGAATTGTACCTCCTCTGTTCTTCACGTAGATTGCCTGTATCTGGAACTGGGGTTAGTAAATACGGCCTGCAAGGATATCCACTGTCTCCTAACAAATACCCTCTATATCCCCCTCCTTCTAGCCTGGCACACAACCTTGAAGAATCAAAAATTCTTGCATCATGTGTACTACCCGGCCAACTAGCAACAATGTTGACAAATTTCAAATCTGCATCACAAGCACCCTGAACATTTATAGAATAAAATCCTTTACGGCACCTGTAATACTCTGCCGCAGGGCCTCCTACACCGATAATAGGGACATGGGTTCCATCCACACAAGCAAGAACCCCTGGTAGATGAGCTATCTGAAAGAACTTCTGGCTGTACACATGCTCAGTGGCTGGGGTTGGAAAGGTGATGTAGTCCGGTGCCAGGTGTGCGATCAGCCTTGATATTCGTGCGACACTTCTACAGGCAGAAGAAGTTGCCATAGTTAGCAAGTCTGCCAGACAAATCTGAAAACTGCCAGTAGCCAGGTACCTCAGTGTCACAAGAACTTGTAGGTGCAGGGGTATACTCCAGTCTAAAAAGGAGAGAACAGAATGGGTAGGTAGTACATTTAACACAGGAACCATTGACAGTATATAGCTACCTGAAGGAGTTTTGTAGACTAGTATAACTAAATGTATTTTGCCAGAACAAATTGAAAAGTTGAATGCTAAACATTAAATAGTAATGAATTAATTATGAGACTAAGATGACAGTTGTGGGTGTTATACTGGTATAGTTCATGCTTATGCACATTACTACAGTATCCTCTACCTAAAATGTTCTGGTGTATAATTTGGGATGCACTTAAGATTTTCAAGAAGCTTAGCATTCCAGCAGTAATGGGTTACATTTGTGGTTACAACTGTGAACAAAACATCCTATAATAACACACACAATAAATAAAAAGAGGGAAATATACCTTTTCCAGGTTGAGGTCTTGGTGCACGAGGTCTTCTTTCCTCAATAAGATCGTGTACGCAATCTTTGGGAACTCTAAACCGTTTGATGAATTCATCATCACTGACAGATGTAAAGGGATCACTCCTATCTCTCAGGACAACCCTTGGTACTCTCACTTCTATTTCTTCCAACTGTTCAAGTTGCCGGAGTTGAAGATTTTGTATAGCAAACATCGTGATCTGTAAGAAAAGGTTAGGTTAGGTTAGGAAATGAACGTCAAAATCAACCAAAAATCATTAAAAAAAAAAAAAAAATAGGAAAAACAGTATTTTCACCTCAATTATATGGCTTAACCTATCTAAGCTAACCTAATACGGCAATCATTTCCAACGGAAGAACCATAGGAAAAATATATTCACCATCCATTACGGTATGAGAAAGGTGTACTAATATAGATTTACCGATAATGCTAGTCCAGTTATTATAATATACTTGTCAAACATGCTCATAGCTACAATTTGTGTGGCACATTACCAGTAGCTACCAAATTTGGCTTAGGTCATAAGTCCCATTGTCATCTGTGGGGTTTATACACCGTGTATCCCATTTTCGAAACCTAACCTAACCTATTTTAGATACAAAAGCTGCTTATAGGCTCTCTCCATAAATATAAATTTTCACAAGAAATACCATGTAAAAAATCGAGTTGGAATCAATTTTTACGTTTATTCTGGAAGTTCACAGGGACGAGCAATCTCCTTGAAATATGTTTTTCTGATGGTTTTTAATGTGCTTTGAACGATTCTGGTATTCATTTCCATTGCAAATTATTTTTATTTTACTCTTAGGTTAGGTTAGGTTGAAATCAAGTTATTTATATAGCTTTTGATGTGTTCTGAATTATTCTGACCTTCATTTTTATTGCAAATCACTACTTTTTTGTGATTTTGCTCACCCAAAACCCCTGGTTGCAACCCCTCCCCCATTATTGTTGGGGAAGGGGGGTGTTGGATATCTCAACAAGTACCGTACTGATTTAGGTAGAAATGAAAGTCAGATTCGTTCAAAACATATCAAAATCCATTGGAAAACACCTTGGTTTTACCTAATAAGTCCCTGTGCTCATCTACAAAAATACCAAATTTGTGGTACCAGTACTGTGTATACCGGTAAGAAAAACCAGTTCTCAGGTTCAGGAGCAGTGTTCTGTGCGACTACAGCCGTAATTTCCCTATGCAACCTGTACTATAATAACTGATAACAAGTATACAATTCACACTTACCGACTATTGGGGTCAGAATAATTCCAGTGATTTTCCCAACTTTTTTGGTCCGCCGAGGTTTGTTGTTGTTGGTGGTGGCAATTTCCGAGGAGTTGTAGATGTTCTCCTAAAACACAGAGAAGGGCGTAGCAAATGAACAACGTCTGTTTACCTACATGTTTATTTTTTTTCTCGCTGAAGTTATACAACAAGAAAATACTTTTTACATATTTCAAAACCATATGAAATAAAATTCTGTTCCACGATGCACTGTTGGGGGTAGGTAGACATCCCCAGAATTCCATCCCTAAAGTTCCAATATTGTGGTAAGGGCTGGTACCAAACCGAACGCTGTGAGGTGGGCAAAATGTCTTGTGGAACGCAAATGTTCGGGATGGAAGCGTCTTGGTGTTAGGGATCCCCGATACAAGGCCTTGTGGAATTGGCGGAGTGCCATGACGCAAACTCTAACAGCGAAAGGGCTACACAGTCTCGTTTTTTCAACAGTTACCTATAACAAATTACGGAAACGGGACCAAAGAACTCTTAAACGTAATAAATACAGTAACACAGACAAAAATAAATGATGGTAGTGGTGTCCGCCAAAGCTATGACTAAGGAAGGGAATATTCTTACACCTGCATAATAATAATAAAAAAAAGTGTAGCAGTAGGCTGAACAGAACAGTATAGTTGACCAGAGAGTCCGTGAGATGTACAGGGATGCAATTCTGAATACACTCCACATGGTAGTTATTCTGATACAATTGCAGATATAATGTTCCAGGAAATATCAGTCAACATTAGTTCTTTGATAACAGTAAAAATTGTTACTTCACTTTCATATTGTAATTTTGATAATGCCATACAATTTTACTCGGGTTTGGGATGCTCGAGAGTTAAAGCAATGAAATAAGGAAGACAGTGACGGCAAAGTAGATCATCATCATTCATCATTATTATCATCACCACCACAACCTCCACCATCATCATCATGTCACCATCATGACTGAAGATGGAGTTAGGTAGGACCCAGAAATAGGGGAAAAATTAAAGTGCAGGAACTTTCAACAGCTTGCCCTATGAAATCTTCCACGGAATCATTCATATACTATTTAAGCTCAATGACAGTATTAATAATCAAAATCCCTCCCCCATACCCAATAAATAAATTCATCCATCCATCATCCATCATCCAGTCCTACAGATATATAAATAAATATCTGACTCTGGGACAAGATTAGACATTCCGTTTCCTAAGTCTTGCTTTGATTCAGTAAAAATAAAAAGCAACACAAAGTACCTCATTCTGAAAACGTGGAGTATTACAAACGCACACAAACTGAATGAAGCTTTCAGAATTATCTCGCTTTTATACACAATTTGTTGCACGTGGATTTGTTTGATGACACTGGACAGAATGAGACTGAGATGAACACACACACACACACACACACAAAGAGGGAAAAATGAGGGATGTAGGGAGCTGGGTAAATACGCCTGCTAAGGAAAAAATTGCTGTTGTTGCTGCTGCTAAATGATGATGATAATAATAAAGACAATACTAATACTAATACTAATAATGATAAAAATCCATATTTACACACCCATTTTATTGTGTTACAGCCACTTTTTAAACCTGTACTTCCATCACATATTAATTATTTCATTACGCTTCTTATTAGCAATGTAGGACGAAGACGGAATGAGAGGAACGGAAAAATAGGAAGGAAACAGGACAGAAAGGTGGAATGAATGGAGGAGGAGCAGGAGGATGGGAAGGAAGGAGAACTGTATGGAAGAATGAATGGAAGAGGAAAGGGAGAATAGGAAGGAAGGAAGAAGGATAGAAGGGGAGAACGAACGTCGGAGGAACATAAGTATAAAGAAGGAGGATTGGAGGGAGGAATGAATGGAAAAGTAACATGGGAACAGGAAAGAATGAAGAATGAACGGAAGAGGAACAGAAGTATAGGAAGGAAGGAGGATAGGAGGGAAGAATAAATAAGAAAAAGGAGGTATATACGTTGAACAGAGACTATGCACTACAAGGCGGCATCAACAGAGAGTCCTTTTGTTGGTGGTTGTGTTTGTTTACCTGGCGCCCAACACGTGAGGTAAAAATGCATGTATTATTAGTGTTTTAAGACCGCTTGTATGTTATTGTCTCAGGGGCAGGGATTCTGAGGGCTGCTGATGAGGCCAGACTCAATGGGCAAATGGTGAATTACATCAGGCAACAGACGTGCCATGACTTTTGGTGGATTTTTATTTCCAGGTTTACAGTAAATTACCATGTTGTACACTGTCTTAACTTAGTTTTTCTATATTATCTGCCTACCTACCTACCTACTTGTTCCGCTTACCTACCTACCTACCGGTACTTGTTCTACTTACCTACACACCTACCTGCTTGTTCTACTTACCTATCTACCAAACTGCCTATCACACCTTTTTTACCTGAAGTTATTTCCTAGTAGCTCATCTAGGGAGGCCGGAACAAAGGCCCATATTCTCGTCGGTTGAGAAAGCTCTCTAACACCTTTCTTTAAGCGATTTATTGTGCATATCACACTTTCCTGTCCTCTTCTCTGTTACATAAATCATTCCATTATCGCCATTCTCTGCATAAATAACGTATAAAAGAATATTAACCAGAAGACGTGTTCGGGAGTTCCTTAATCGTCGAGAATACGAGCCAAAGAGACAAAAGAATTTTATACTTCTTTAACTACGGTCCTTCCACTTCACCGTACTCCACCTTCGGAACACTCTGTCTGTCTGTCTGTCTGTCTGTCTGTCTATCTGCCTGTCTCTGTTTGTCTGTCTGTCTGTCTGTCTGTCTCTCTGTCTGTCTGTCGCTCTCTCTCTCTCTCTCTCTCTCTCTCCCCCTTAACGCTCACTTGTCAGATTCACATTAATATTCTGGCTACAACAGTTAAACAGAGGCCGGCACCGCGTTGTCTTTTATCATTCTTCGGCCTCACTCGTACAACGATCATGTGGTGGTCTCTCTCTCTCTCTCTCTCTCTCTCTCTCTCTCTCTCTCTCTCTCTCTCTAACACACACACACACACACACACACACACACACACACACACTCGCTGGTGAAGTGGTAACGTTCTCGCTTGCCAACTGGTGGACGGGAGTTCGCGCCTCGCTCAGGTTGCGAAAAGTTTCACTGACGAAGTGGGTGGTTACTGTCCCCTTTGAGCAAGGGGACGGGTGTGTGCGTGTGTGAAGGTCACACCCATGCCCTTAGATCGTACCATATGAGCTCTCAGCTCCCTTCCGGGAGGGTAAAAGCTGACGATCACGACCATCAAGTGCTCCTGACCGACCCGGTGAATTACATACAGTACACAATGTCGAATTATTTTTCCTTCTTTACCAAATTATCTTCCGTTCTGTCATGAGTTTCCTATTACTACTGCTCACTAAACCCAGCAGTCTGAGCAATATTATTTTCTCCGCGTTTTGTCTATCTATCTATTGCCAGCCGCCTCAATCCCGTTTGGGATGGCCACAAACAAATCGCTTCCAAGTCGCCCTGTCCCCCGCCATTTCACTCCCCTGCTCCCAACTCACACCCCTCTCTCTCATATACCTCTCCACTCCATCTCTCCACCTCATCCTCGGCCTCCCCCTCCCTCTTTCCCCCTCCACCTCACTCACATACACTCTCTTCGTCAGTCTTTGACCCTCCATCCTCTCCACATGGCCAAACCACCTCAGTGTGTTCCTCATAACGCTTCCTATCACATCCAAATCAACACCACAACGCTCCTTTATAACCTCATTCGTCAGCCTGTCTCTCCATGTGACTCCACAGGCTCCTCTTAAATAACTCATTTCCACGGCTCTCACTCTTGACTTGTGTCCTTCCAACAACGTCCAAGCTTCACTTCCGTACGTTAGAGTTGGTATCACAATACTGTCATGTAGTAACTTTTTCACTTCCATGCTCACTTCCCTGTTTCTTATCACTGCTTTCAATGAACCAGCAACCTTTCTTCCCTGCTGTACCCTTTCAAGCACTTCACCCTCCAAACCTCCATCCTTACTCATCACACTACCCAAGTACTTAAACGTACTCACATTTTCCAATTCCTCACCATCCAACCTCACTGTACATTCACTGACTTCACCTCTCTCAAAGACCATCGCTTTACTCTTCTCTACATTCACCTTTAGATTCCGTTTCTTACACACTCTCTCAAACTCATCCACCAAGCCTTGCAGCTCCCCTTCGTCTTCACTCAACAACACGGTATCATCTGCAAACAACAGTACAGGGAGTTTCCAAACACTATCCTCTCTCACCAGGGCCACTCCAACATCCACTACCCTACCTTGTACCTCTTTTATTACCCCATCCATGTACAGATTGAACAACCATGGAGACATGACACATCCCTGTTTCAACCCAACTTTCAAAGAGAAAAATTCACTTAGTTCACCATCCACACGCACTGCAGCCTTCGCACCATCGTACATACTCTTCACAGCATTCAACAACTTCCCATCTATTCCATATATTCTTAACGCTTTCCACAATCCTAGTCTATCCACCCTGTCATATGCTTTCTCCAAATCCATGAACGCCGCATACAACTTCTTTCCCTTCTCTAGAAGCTTTTCCACTAAAGATCTGAGAATGAATATCTGATCTACACAACCTCTTCCCTTCCTAAAGCCTCCCTGTTCTTCTCCAACTAATTTCTCTGTTCTTTCTCTAACTCTGTCTATAAGTATCCTACCATACACTTTTCCTATTATACTAAGAAGACAAATGCCCCTATGATTACCACACACTTCTTTTTCCCCTTTTCCTTTGTACAAGGGAATAATTATACCTGACTTCCAATCCTCCGGGACTCTACCTTCCTCCCAGGCCAATCTGCACATCTTCCACATCCATTCTACTACTATCTCTCCCCCATGCTTCAGCATTTCACCACACACTCCATCAATTCCTGGGGCTTTCCCTGATTTAACTTTCTTCATTGCTTCCACAACTTCTATCCTACTGATTTCTTCCTGTCTTCTCACCTCCCTCCTTCTTCCAGCCATTCCCCAGCCACTTATACTCGCATTACTTCCATCCTCCACGTTCAACAATTCCTTAAAGTGTTCTCTCCATCTGCTCACTTTTTCTCCCTTCTCCACTAGTAATCTACCATTTTTATCTTTCACTCCCCTGCTAACTTCACTTCCACCCTGTCTTACTCTTTTCACCTCTTTCCAGAACATTTTCTTACAGTCCCTCCACTTTACACTCAAATTCCTTCCAAATTCCTCATCCACTCTCTTCTTACTCTCTCTTACTAATCTTTTCACCTCTCTCTTTCTTTCTACATATAACTCTCTCTTCCGCCTCTCAACTTCTTCCACGCCCCTATTTCTCATCCATTCATTGTATGCTTTCTTCTTTTGTGCCACAGCCCGTTTCACCTCTTCAGTCCACCACGCTGTTCCTTGCACCCCCTCCGTCTTCTCTTCCTTCCACACACCACATCACATGCTGCACATATTTCTTCTGTAAATATTCTACACACACCTTCCACGTCCCCCATCTGCTCCAGCTCATATTTGCCCAATCGTTCCTCCACTTCTCTCTTATACTCTGCCTTTTTCTCATCCTCTTGTAACCTTTCCACTCTCCTTGCAACTACTCCTTCCTCTCGTCTTTCCCTTCTTCTATTCCTCCATCTTACTTGAACTTTAACTCTGGCCACCACCAAGTAGTGGTCAGAAAGTCCACTCCCCCAACCTCTATAAACTCTTGCATCCAATATACATCTTCGCATCCTTTCATCCACACACACATAATCAATCATTGCCTTCCTTTCACTCAATTCACCACCCACCCTTCTCACCACTTGCCATGTATACCTGTGGATCATTTTATGCCTGAAGAGGGTATTGGCTATCACCAACCCCCTCCCAGCACAAATGTCCACTAACGCACTCCCATTCTCATCTATCTCAGCAGGCACACCCCACTCACCAACTATTCCATCCACCTTCACATTCCCAACTTTACCATTCATATCACCAATCAAAAACACTCTATCATTCCTTCCAAACTTTTCCATGCACACTTCTACATTTGTCCAGAACTCTTCTCTCACTCTTCTAGCACGATCTTGCGTTGGCGCATACACACACACAATCGCCCACATTTGTATTCCAACTTTCAACTTTACCCACACAATCCTTGATCCAACTGATCCATACTGTCTTATGCTGCTCTTCCATCTTTTACTCACAACTATACATACTCCTTCCTTTGCCCTCTCATTCTCACCTACTCCAGCACATATACCCCATCCATACTCCCATTCTCTCACACTTTCTCCTCTCCATTTTGTTTCAGTTATTCCACATACATCCACTTTCGCATCCTCAAGCACCTGGACAATCTCTCTCTCTTTCACCTCATCATTTGCTCCCCTTACATTCCACGTTCCAATTGCAATGTCCTTTGTCCGGTCCTTGGTCGTCAACGTTTGGTCAGTCCTTGTCCGAGGCTTATTGTTTGTTTTTTTTAGTTAGTTGTTTTCCGGGGAGGGGCACCGCGTTTTGTACACAAGAAATTTGCAACGTTTACTCATTTTAACCTTTCAGTGCTGTAACACTCAATTATTCTGTTTTGGCTAACACTAAGATTTTATTAAGCTTATACAAACCCCATTATTCAATGGAAAATCTGTATACTCCACAATCGTTTCCAATAATTTCATTCATAACTTCAACGACGAAGAAATATTCTAAAAAACGAAATAGCATACTTTACACGCTTGAAACTGAACAGGCTCTCTCAGGGGAAGTGCAATCAGTCCTCTTTCCTCTGTTTATAGTCCCACTGTTAACCTGGATGGTGGTGGTGCTGACCGTGTGAAACAATACCCCCATCCCTCATCATTGTTTGCTGGGATAACACACACGCACACACACACACACACACACACACACACACACACACACACACACACACACACACACACACACACACACACACACACACACACACACACACAGCGAGTGGATGTGTGTCGTGGTGCTTGTGCTTGTGGCTGGTAGTGAATGGCTTTGTGTATGTGCGGTAGGTGCTCGATGCATGCATGCGGGGGAGGGTGGTGGTCGGGGTAGAGGGGTGTTGCTTTTGCACACATTTATGTAATGACTTAGTGATAATATTTCAACAACACTTTTCCCACAATATATTAGCCTTCCTAATCTCTCGTGTGTGTGTGTGTGTGTGTGTGTGTGTGTGTGTGTGTGTGTTTAAGGGCAGGGCTGAGAGTGTATGTGGCATTGGTGTATACCTGTACTGACTTATGGGGCTTAATGATGTTATCAACACGCCAGTCAATATGGCCACATCGTTTCTAAATGATGAGTCTTGCAATAATTCTGTCAAGTCTGTTCGCATGTCGAGGGGGACATTAAATCCGGAATAATAGTTACACTGGGTTTGGGTAATATGGGTATTAATGACACTGTATCCTGGAGGCGCCGCGCGTCATCGGATCTGACAAGAGGGTCATGATTCACGTGGCAAATCAGATCATTGTGGGTTGTGACCCAAACTTAGATCAGCACGAGAGGCATGGAAGAAGACATCATACATCTGCCCTAATCCAACCTCAGGGTACACACACACACGGTCACTCACTCTCACTCTCTCTCTCTCTCTCTCTCTCTTGCTTCTAGTGTGCCACTATCCCCTTCCTCCGTCTTCACTGTCTTCACCACTACATACTAGTGAAGAGGTCAACACTCTTTCAGCAAGTTATCTCAAACTGAGAAAAATTACTTGGGGATAGCAGAGATTAATGCAAAGTTTGACAGTAGCAGAAAAAGGTTATGAACAAATAATCAGTTTGGTGACAAAAGAGAACGGAAAAAAATGATCAAATCTACCGAAGTAATCGCTCAGAAACAGTAGAGAACAATGAACAGATCTCCATTAGAAACAGTAGAGAGGAGTATAAAATCAATAGATATGGTTTATAAAGTGCAAAGAAGTAGAAAATTAGTAAATTTGTTTTATTGTCTAAAAAGAAAAACTATAAAACCAGTAGACCTAAATCAGCGACCACAAACAATATAAATAAGAAAAAAAAAAAAGATCAGGAGTGAAACGAACAAATCTGGTTCAACAAAGGAAAATAGTTCTGTACCAAAATAAGGCTTTCTTGTAGCCTGTGACTGTGTTTAGAGGCGAGTATACTCAGTGCATGGCATAACAACAGCAAACAACAAAAACATCATCATCATCATCATCATCATCATACCAATCCTTATTCCTTACAAAGAGATGGGATATGGCAGGACCGAAAACAAAGAAATAAAAGGTGTAACGTAGTACAAACAAACAACACATACAAAGCAATAGGCCATATAATCATTCGTACATAATTCAAACTTAAATTCTCCTTCCATCTCACAAACAATAAATCCTCTCTTTTTAAATGTCCTTCTGCAATAGCTTTGGGACAATCATTTAATTAATATACGTACAATATGCATTCCTTGTTAAGGATATCTTGGAACAGGCTGCAGCCACCCATCGGAACTGCTCCGTCACGTGTCGTGCAAGCGTGCGCCCACTAACTCCCACTATCTCACCCTGAGTGTTTGCTGATAAGGTCTATGGGTGGGTACATCTGCGACACGGGCGGGAACAAGTCAGCATGTCAGTGTGTATGCGTGGGTACATCAGCGGAATGGGCGAGGACAGGCAGACTCAACATGTCAGTGTGTGGGTGGGTACATTTGTGACACGAGGGGAGACGGACAGACTCAGCATGACAGTGAGTATGGATGGGTATATTAGCGACATGAGCAGGGACAGGTAGACTCAGCATATCAGTGTAAGGGTGGGTACTGGGTACATTAGCGACAGAAGAGAGGACAGGCAGACTCAGCATGTCAGTGTGTGCGTGGGTACACAGCGAAAGAAGTGGGGACAGGCAGACTCTGCATGTCAGTGCGTGGATGGGGACATTAGCAATATACTCGTACGTGGGGAAAGGCAAATTCTGCATGTAAGTGTATATGCATGGGTATATCAGCGATGCGGGTGGGGACAGGCAGACGCTGCATGTCTGTGTGTGGGTGGGTACATTGCGACACGGGTGGGGGATAGAGAGACTTAGCATGTCAGTGTGTGGGTGAGGACATTAGCCACACGGTTGAGGATAGGAAGGCTTCAGTTACATGTGGTCTGTTGCTGCCGGGTGTATCAAATTGCGTGGCATCTGGTAACACCATCTGATACCATTATATCGCTGACCATCAACACTACTTCCAGGGAATCAAGAATTTGACCACCAAGACTCTTAACGTTGTTTGAGGAGGGAAGAAGTTAGCGGGGGTGATATGATAAGTAAATGAATGACAGGATAATGAGTGGGATGGTAAGTCATAAGGAAACAAACCGATATGAGACGATGGCCAGCTGTAAGTGGGTCGTTGCGGTTCAGCCTGTACACACAAAAGAGGACCGTTATCTGGTTAAAGTCTAAAAAATACAATCCCTCGCCTCTCTTTGGTCACAAACCAAACAACCCAGCCAACAGAAATAACTCGATACTTGCATAACCACAATAAACATTAAAAAATGTGAAAATATTCATAATTTCTTGTACGAAACCTCCCATATTATGTACTGATTTTGTTCGTAATACACATATCTAGTCATTTCAAGCCATTTCAGCACCACTGAAATTTTTGGGGTGTGTGAAAATATGGATATTTCTTTGTGCAATTTTTCTCCACTTTCTGCGTTTTCACCGACGTGTACGCGGTCATTTTATGAAATGTTTTGCCCTCCATTGTGAAGCACAGGATGGGTTTAGGATGCTAAAAAATTGCATTGCCAGGTGCACAAGATGTTACTCTGCAATTTAGTTAGAAAAAAAGTCGATATTCGAAATCTGATAATATGGTGCCAGGACAGGCCTCTGGGTACCGACAATTTCTGGACCAACGGGCCCCAGGGTGGCTGAGTGGGCCGTTACTAGGCAACTACTCGTTGCCTAGCAACCAAAATCTTGTGGACACAACTAGGTCATAGGCTGGTCATTGTGTCCTGGTTTGGTCAGAATCGATTAATTCTGAAGAGAAGAGGTTCCTGCCACAACTAATCAAGAATACATGAGTAATGTACACGAAAACGCGACGAACAATAAGGGCAGCATGGAACTGTCCAATACAAGGCAGGTTAATGAGTCAACTAGAAAGTAAGCAAACAGATAGAGAGATAGAAAGTAGACAAACAGATAGATGTACTTGTGGGCAGATGTGAAAGACGGACAAAAACAGCTAGGCCTGTTTTTATTGTGGCCTCAGGCTCATCTGTACATGAACACAGCAGACTGCTGGCTGCAAGTGCACTTCTACACTCTACAGTCCACCATTCTCCTTTTAGTGAATAGGGAGAGTGAGTTAAGTAACGTTTGTATCAAAGGGACGTTTGTATAACCGGACATCTCTGCCCAGTTATATCTGTGCTACCGCGAGAAGGCATGCCTCTCCACCACAAGATACATCTGGAGACAAATAAGTATTTTGGAGATTGCGATATGCATGTCAACTGAGAAAAATTAACTGTCACTCTAATGGACGTACTTTGACAATGACAGAGTAAAAATGAAAGGTTTGCCAGTATGTCTTTACACGTCTATCATCATTACCACTTTGAATATTAGCGACATCATCCACTATCACCATCTTTTATATCACTGCTACCACCATCATCACAACCTCTGTCCTTACAATAATCACTACAAATATTACGCCAATATCATCATTACCACTCTAATCAACTGTCGTCATTACTATTATAATTACCACTTCATCACCATCACTAAACACCACTATCACCGCCATGATCACTGTCAAAACAATTACTATAACTATTATCACCATTATTACTATCACCATAATTACTCGAGGGCGCGTTTGTAAAGGATAGGCACTTTGCCTTTCACAATAAATAAAAACTTCCCATCACCTTTTCGTCTCTCTTCCACTTTTATCTTCGTTCCTATTCTTTTAAAATATCATAATTCTGTTCGTGAAGGACAGACACACTTGCCATGACATACGAGTTCATATATTTTTCACGTTTTATCATCCCTTCATTCCTAAATTACATTCCTGCCAATTCTTACATAATGTTATCCTTTCATTCATTTCAGTTTAAGCTATTACCGAAGATCTATAAATTAATGATAACACAAATACTTGCAAAAATAAGTTTTTCACTGCAATGAATACTTTAATGACGAAAACCATTTTAGCTATTTTAAGTTACCAACTCTCCGACGATTGAATTCCCCTTAGAGTCGCCTATTCTTGTTCATGGGTTGTATATGAGTTTACAGTAAGACACAAGACAATCGAGATCTTTACTAGTTTAATCTTGCTCCCGACAGACGATTTTATTACGAGTGACCTGAAAAGGAATGGCCTGTAAGCTGATTACGTATGTTATTCCAAGAAGTTACACGACGAAGGACAAGGAAAGTTACAATATTCTAGGTTTGCCTTAAAGATCAGACTAGTAATACAGATGTTAAACGTGACACACAAAGCTGCAAATTGTCGCTGACAAAAATATGACACTGTCAAGCCTAAAATCTGGAAAGTAAATGATATTATGAGTGTAACGGGTAGTACAAATCCTAAAAGTGTGACATATTAGCTCCCTGCAAATCCTGAATGTAGAAGCTATAACGGTAATCCTGAACGAGAGGAAAAGTGTCAATAAGTAGGCTATACTCGTATGCTACCAACAGTCCTGACGCAGCCAAACCTCCTTGGTGTTGTTAGTGTTGGTTGGTTGATGTTACCAACAGTCCTGACGCAGCCAAGCCTCCCTGGTGTTGTTGTGTGGGTTGGTTGATGGTCCTAGCTTTCCTGCGACCATGCAAAGCCTCCTTGATATTATCACTCTGGGCTGGTGACACTACAAGATGATTCAGTCCCAGACAGAATCTAGTGCTATGAATTCCGGGCCTCGTGAGAATGAATCACTTTGTACAAGCTGGCCTTACGTTGAAGATGACGACCCACCTTGATTCTGTCAGTGTGACAAGGACGATGCTATAGGAAAGCCTGATATGACCACTCAGGAGTAGTCACACTCTTGGTGTCAGTGTGGTTTGAATGATATAAATGGCACTGATGCCGATATGCTACCCTGACAACAACAATTGTAGCGTCAATCATGTAAGAACTGACTGTGAATAACACTGTATGAGATACGTGATGGATAAAATATTGTAATTATGAATATAAGACGTGTAAACCACAAGTAAATTCTGAACATGGGATATACAAATGTAAGCCATAAATGGGAAAGGTGTAAGGCAATTGTAAATCTTAAAAGTAAATGACAATATGACTCAAACGTGATGGATAAAATATTATAAATCCTGAACGAGGGACATATGTCATTTCTGAACGTGTGGGATATTATGTCTTCTTTGATGGAACACTGCATTGCTGTGGCGAATAAGCATGTGCATCCCAGTGATCAGTCGAGCTATACTAGTCAGGTGCAACTATACTAAACAGGTTCATTGTTAAGGATCATCGAAACATGTTCGCTGGCAAACATATCAGCCAACTGTAAATCCTGAATGTGATTAACACAACTCTATGTTCTGAAAGCGAGACATGTTTCCCCAAAGTAAATTCTGAATAAAGGAAGAATACTGTAAGTTGCACGTGACTGTTGCGGTTTTGTATATTAAACGTGACTGTTAGATATATTAGCCAACTGTAAACAATGAACGTAAGGCATTGCCAGCTGTAAATCCTGAGCCTGAGACACATTAACCAACTGGATATTAAGAGAGTTACACCTATTAGCCAACTGGTTATCCTGAACGTGAGGGATATTAACCTTTTCAAAACAATGGTTCACCATACAGTATATAACACTTATTTTAATAAACTCAGTATAATTTTATGTAATAAATAGAAACCATACGTTCTTAAGGGGTAATAAAGACACTCCAACTCTTTCACTCGGATGCCAAACATTTGGTTATCTCCTACAGATTTGTTTAAAAATCTAGATCATGTAGTAAGTAGTTTAACAGTTAAGGCACTGATATATATATATATATATATATATATATATATATATATATATATATATATATATATATATATATATATATTGTTACGGAACAGAGAGAGATAATGAACACTTCAAGTGAGAATACTAAAATCACTACTCTCCCGCAAAGTTCCAGGTTCAAAACAAAAGACTTAGGTAAAATTACAAGATAAAGTTTAATGCTCAAACTAACAACTAAACATTCAGGACTCATAAGGATAATGTAATGGCAAAACAGGTTACATATATGGTTAACTGCAATAGCCTCTATTAACACGAAATTAGCAAGAGGAAATTTATCTAAGTCAGCCCTGATAAAATGAGAAAACCGGATAATGCTCCGTTAAAGCAAGATATAATATTATTACAGATACAAAATATTACTAATACTGGCTGACAGTATGGAACCAATTTGAATCATAAAAACTTTACCAAGCCCACGAATCAACACCCAGGCTATACAGTACAAGAAAAATGGTAATAACACTTATACTCAAAGTATACAGCAGCTAGATGGCTGGAGACTTCCTGAGCACTCACAAAAATAATAATATACTGTAAAGGGGAGGACACAGATGTGAACGGAATGAGGAGTAGATCTAAGTGGCAACTAATGCAGAGACTGAGCTCATTATATAGGGGGCCGGCAGAGCTTGATTCAACTTGTAAGAAGGACGCGCAAATGAAGACATAGAGGACGAAGAGTTGACAATCCTGCTCTGAACAACAGAAAGAACGACTTACTCTACTATAAGGGGAGAAGGGGGGAGTGAGGTAGAACACGCAAGCCTGGTCACTATGGAAGCCACATGGCGAATTGTGAACAAACATGCAGCATACTGTACATTAGGATCATACAAAGGATGATGCAATCTTGAACAAAACTGTATCATAAGATAGAATTATACAAGGGATGATGAAATCATAGGCTATGTAACACCTCCCCACAAAGAAAAAGAAATTTACAAAGGAAATTTCTTATTACTCTAAAACAATCTGTCTAAAGTCTAGATAAGCAATCTGCAATAACATTTTCTTTCCCCTTGACATATTGTATGTCTAATGAATACTCCTGAAGAAGTAGACTCCATCTTGTTAATCTCTGATTTTTATCTTTAAACTTACTAAGGAATTTCAGTGGGTTATGATCAGTATAAATGACTATGGGGTCAAACCCAGAACACAAATAAAATGAAAAATCCTGTAAACCCAAAATCAAGGCCAAAAGCTCTTTCTCATGAGTTGACTAGTTCTTTTGAGGTGGAGTGAACTTCTTACTATAATAAGATACAGGGTGTTCAATACCCTGATCATCCTCTTGCAGCAAAACAGCCCTAGCCCCTGTATCACTTGCGTCAACAGCCATCTTAAAAGGCTTAGCAAAATTTGGAGTAGCAAGCACTGGCTGACTTAATAGGATAGCTTTAAGTTTACTGAAGGAGGATTCACAGTTATCGGTCCAGACAAATTTTACTCCCTTTTTCAGTAGGTCTGTAAGTGGTGATACAAGAATTGAAAAGTTAAGAACAAATCTCCTGTAATAACCTACCATTCCCAAAAATCTTTGTAGCTCTTTCCTACTTTTAGGTCTGGGAAGATCACTTATAACCTGAACCTTAGCTCCTGGTGGTGCAACGTGTCCATCACCAGTTACATACCCAAGGTACTGAACTTTAGCTTGACCAAACTCACACTTTGATAAATAAGCTACAAGATTAGCCTGAACCAAACGCTCAAGAAATTTACTGACATGGCATAGGTGATCTTTCCAGTTGTCACTGAAGATTAATACATCATCAATATAAACAACACACCCTGCCAAACCCTCTGTTACAACATTCATGAGCTTCTGAAAAAGGGCTGATGCATTCTTCATACCATATAGTATTACAGAACATGCAAAAGTCTTCCCTAGTGTTACAAAACATGAGATCTCCCTAGCACATTCAGTCATAGATACTTGCCAGTATCCCTTTAACAAATCAAACTTACTTATGTACCTAGCCTTTCCAATCTTGTCTATGCAATCTTCCACACGAGGGAGAGGGTAGGTGTCTGTTTTGGTTATCTGATTAACACGTCTGTAGTCGATGCAAAGCCGCTGTGACCCACCTGGCTTTGGGACTAGAGTGACAGGAGAACTCCACTCGCTCTAACAGGGCTCAATCATCTTGTGGTCCAACAGGTAGCCAAGCTCCTTCTGGATGAGAGGAACTTTCACTGGGTTCAAACGGTAGGGAGGCAGTTTAATTGGCTTTGCGTCTCCAACATCGACATCATGCATCAACACAGTGGTTCTTCCTGGAGTGGAACGGAACACTTGCGGGTACTCCTGCAATAATGCCGAAAACTCCTGCCTTTCCTCGGGAGCTAGATGAGAAAGCTAAGTCTGGAGATCATTCATGATATCAGGATTATTCCCCAAACTATCACTCAGGCTCATACTGCATGGGAGAGCTTCACTTGCAGACTCGGGTGGAACAGCTACAGTGCAGACTGGGTTATTTTCGTCCCGCCTGTGATATAACTTTAGCATGTTGATGTGACAAAGTTGCTTGTTCTTTCTACGATCTGGTGTGGCGATGACATAGTTGACATCAATGAGCTTCTTCTCCACGAAATAAGGACCACTAAACTTGGCTTGAAGACGTTGCCCATGCACTGGTAGCATAATCAAAACCTGATCTCCTGGCTGAAAGTGGCGTAACCTGGACTTCTTATCATACCAAGTCTTCATCTTCTCCTGAGCAGCTCCTAAATTCTCTCTCGCCAGCTGTAAAGCAGTGGACAGCCGTTCTTTGAACTTCATCACATACTCCAGCAGGTTGACGTCATCTTCCTCCGACAGCCAGCATTCCTTGAGTAGCTTTAAGGAGTCCTCTTACTTCATGGCCAAACAGTAGTTCAAAGGGTGAGAAGCCCAGTGATTCATTTGGAGATTCTCTTGCGGCAAATACAACGGATGGAAGACCTTTATCCCAATCTTTCTGATGTTCCAAACAGTATTTCCTGAGCATAGATTTGAGTCTTTGATGATATCTCTCCAACGCTCCTTGGGTCTGGGGATGGTAAGCTGAAGACGTGATCTGGGTGATGCCCAACTCTTTCAGAGACTGCTTGAAAACATTTGACATGAAATTACTTCCCCAGTCTGACTGTACCTCCTTGGGCAGACCAAACTTTGTGAAGAACCCTAGCATTTCCTTAACCACGTTCTTTGCTGAGATATTTCTAAGTGGAATGGCTTCAGGATAACGAGTAGCCATATAAATCAGGGTCAACAGATAAGAAAATCCTGAAGAAGTCTTAGTAAGAGGGCCCACAATATCCACCAACACACGGGTGAATGGGGCCTCAAAAGGAGGAATGGGAACTAGAGGTGCAACCTTTTCGGTCTGATTACACTTCCCCACAACTTGACAGGTGTGACAAGACTTACAATACCAGGAAACATCTCTGAAGATACCTGGCCAGTAGAAGTGTTTCAAAATGCGTGCCACAGTCTTCCTCACTCCAAGGTGTCCTGCCAAACTGGAATCATGAGCCACTCTAATGATAACCTGCCTACAAACAGGAGGGATGACAACTTGATGTACAACCTCCCACTCACAGTTGGCTGATGCTGTTGAGGGTCTCCACTTCCTCATAAGTACTCCTGACTTTATATAATAACAAGTAGAAGCAGCAGATGACTCTTCCTCACTGCAAGCAGAGTTAGCTAGACCTTTCAGCTCAGGGTCAGCAACCTGCAACTCAACCAACTCTTGATGAGACAAATTATCAACACTACGGGGTACTGCCTCATCTGGTGAGTGGTCCAAATTAGCAAGAAAAGTGTCAGCTAGGATAACATCATCATCGTCATTATCCTCTAAGTCATCAGTAACTTTAGACTTAGCCCTAGTGACAGCACATGCAGAGAACACATCAGGGACATCACAATACTGGGTCGCAGTCACTGGTTCACTAGACAACTGAGGAGCTGGACACACTTGACTTCCACCAATATCATTTCCAAGTAAGAAAGTTACACCTGACACTGGGAGTGTCTCAACCAACCCAACCATAACGGAACCATTAACAAAACCAGACTCTAAATTCACTCTGAACAGAGGGACAGAGAAGTAATTATTCCCTAAACCTTGTAAGATTACAGTTTCATCAGAGGAATTAACATTAGAGCCTAGAACACTGGTCAGCATAAGGGATTGGCAAGCACCTGTATCACGATATATTTTAACTGATTTCCTGTCATTACTGTCCAGAGGACTGACAAAACCATCAGACAGGAAATTAGCACATGAACTCTTGAGAGTGTCACCCACGTTACTGCTCAAAAGAGAAGCTTCATCTGTCTATGTATCTATCTATTGCCAGACGCCTCAATCCCGTTTGGGGTGGCCACAAACAAATCGCCTCCAAGTCGCCCTGTCCCCCACCATTTCACTGCCCTGCTCCCAACTCACACCCTCCTCTCTCATATACCTCTCCACCCCATCCCTCCATCTCATCCTCGGCCTCCCCCTCCCTCTTCCCCCTTCCACCTCACTCACATACATTCTCTTCGTCAGTCTTTCACCCTCCATCCTCTCCACCTGGCCAAACCACCTCAGTGTGTTCCTCATAACGCTTCCTATCATCGTGAGAATTTAATTTACCCCTCAAGGCAGGTTCAGTTAACTCGGTTAAAGAATTCTGGGAACTCTCATGGGTGGACACTAGACCAATTGACTGAATATTTAAAGACTTCTTTTTGTTCACATCACGCTGTGTCCTGAAACATTTCTCCGTAGTATGACCAAGCTTACTACAATAAGTACATTTAGTTTTCTGAAATCTAGAGGTGAAGCTGGTATTTACTTCCTGAGAAACATCATCCTTATTCTCTTTCCTGTTACCTGTACTCTGAGTAGAGGCAACGTACTTACTCTCAGTTTTCCTTTTTTCTTTAGAATATCTCTTGTGAGTGAGAACATATTCATCAGCTAAAACTGCAGCATCCGACAAATTGTCTATTCTTTTCTCATCAAGATATAGGCTTACATCTTTATTAATACACCTTTTGAAGTCCTCCAGCAAAATCATCTGCTTAAATTTATCAAAATCAGAATTTACATTCTTAGAATTTAACCACTGCTCTAAGAGATCTGCTTTGATTTTTGCATGCTCAACATGGGATTGCTTATCTTGCTTATAAGTTGTCCTAAATTTTACTCTATAGGCTTCAGGAACCAGCTCATAGGCCTTAAGAATCAAGCTCTTAACTACATCATAATTATCAGATTGATCCTGAGGCAAAGATGCATAAGTTACTTGAGCTTTACCGGTGAGAACACTCTGAAGGAGTACTGGCCCATACTTTTTGGGCCAATTAAAACCTGTAGCTACCCTCTCAAACAACTGAAAATACTTTGTTAAATCAGATTCATTAAAAGGAGGGACAAGTTTAACATTTTTAGCCACATCAAAATCATCAGAGCTAGATGATCCAGTTCCACCTTGTTTCATGCGATACTCATGGTCTGCCTGAATCCTAGCAAGTTCAATTTGTGCCTGAGCCTGTGCCTGTGCCTCCTGAATATGAGCCTGAGACTCAGCCTCCTTAGCACGTGCCTGACACTCAGCCTCCTTAGCACGAGCCTCCTGCAGGGCTAGCTGAAACTTAGCTATTTCAATCTGCGTTTGCTCATCTGGAGGAGTTACATTGACCCTTTAACCACGGGGCGTCACTTTCGTGACGCTTGACCACAATGGATCATACCGCGGGGCGTCACTTTTGTGATTCTGTGTTATTCTGAATTATCCCGGGCTCTCAAGTGGTGGCCCTTGTCATCTATCAGTACTGGCAATGTCCAACACTAGTCAGCACTCCAAATCTCATCTTTACTCCCATCCATTGTTGACAATTTAGCGATTTTACCCCCTTTGTGACTCCCCTCCCTACCTGCCCTCCATTGCCCTGTCCTCTCACCTCCCACGCCGCGCTGCGCTACGCAAATTTCCCCCTGATTTTTCCACAGATTTCATCCATTGAAATAAGCCCTTTGTCCTATACTTATACAAAATAATATATACCAAAAAAAAAAATAGGTTAGTGATAGTATTATACACCAGGAATTGGCTAATTATCACCTGACAACACCTCACGTGCATTCATTCGTTACATTACCACAGTATTTTCCCCTTTGAATTATGCCTTGAAATCTATCTATCTATCTATCTATCTATTGCCAGACGCCTCAATCCCGTTTGGGGTGGCCACAAACAAATCGCCTCCAAGTCGCCCTGTCCCCCGCCATTTCACTACCCTGCTCCCAACTCACACCCCCCTCTCTCATATACCTCTCCACCCCATCCCTCCATCTCATCCTCGGTCTCCCCCTCCCTCTTCCACCCTCCACCTCACTCACATACACTCTCTTCGTCAGTCTTTCACCCTCTCATCCTCTCCACATGGCCAAACCACCTCAGTGTGTTCCTCACAACGCTTCCTATCACATCCACATCAACACCACAACGCTCCTTTATATCCTCATTCGTCAGCCTGTCTCTCCACGTGACTCCACAAGCTCCTCTTAAATAACTCATTTCCACTGCTCTCACTCTTGACTTGTGTCCTTCCAACAACGTCCAAGCTTCACTTCCGTACGTTAGAGTTGGTATCACAATACTGTCATGTAGTAACTTTTTTACTTCCATGCTCACTTCCCTGTTTCTTATCACTGCTTTCAAGGAACCAGCAACCTTTCTTCCCTGCTGTACCCTTTCAAGCACTTCACCCTCCAAACCTCCATCCTTACTCATCACACTACCCAAATACTTAAACGTACTCACATTTTCCAATTCCTCACCATCCAACCTCGCTATACATTCACTGACTTCACCTCTCTCAAAGACCATCACTTTACTCTTCCCTACATTCACCTTTAGGTTCCGTTTCTTACACACTCTCTCAAACTCATCCACCAAGCCTTGTAGCTCCCCTTCATCTTCACTCAACAACACAGTATCATCTGCAAACAACAGTACAGGGAGTTTCCAAACACTATCCTCTCTCACCAGGGCCACTCCAACATCCACTACCCTACCTTGTACCTCTTTTATTACCCCATCCATGTACAGATTGAACAACCATGGAGACATGACACATCCCTGTTTCAAACCAACTTTCAAAGAGAAAAATTCACTTAGTTCACCATCCACACGCACTGCAGCCTTAGCACCATCATACATACTCTTCACAGCATTCAACAACTTCCCATCTACTCCATATAGTCTTAACACTTTCCACAATCCTTGTCTATCCACCCTGTCATATGCTTTCTCCAAATCCATGAAAGCCGCATACAACTTCTTTCCCTTCTCTAGAAACTTTTCCACTAAAGATCTAAGAATGAATATCTGATCTACACAACCTCTTCCCTTCCTAAAGCCTCCCTGTTCTTCTCCAACTAATTTCTCTGTTCTTTCTCTAACTCTGTCTATAAGTATCCTACCATACACTTTTCCTATTATACTAAGAAGACAAATGCCCCTATGATTACCACACACTTCTTTTTCCCCTTTTCCTTTGTACAAGGGAATAATTATACCTGACTTCCAATCCTCCGGGACTCTACCTTCCTCCCAGGCCAATCTGCACATCTTCCACATCCATTCTACTACTATCTCTCCCCCATGCTTCAGCATCTCACCACACACTCCATCAATTCCTGGGGCTTTCCCCGATTTAACTTTCTTCATTGCTTCCACAATCTCTATCCTACTGATTTCTACCTGTCTTCTCACCTCCCTCCTTCTCCCAGCCATTCCCCAGCCACTTATACTCGCATTACTTCCATCCTCTACGTTCAACAATTCCTTAAAGTGTTCTCTCCATCTGCTCACTTTTTCTCCCTTCTCCACTAGTAATCTACCATGTTTATCTTTCACTCCCCTGCTAACTTCACTTCCACCCTGTCTTACTCTGTTTCACTTCTCTCCAGAACATTTTCTTACAGTCCCTCCACTTTACACTCAAATTCCTTCCAAATTCCTCATCCACTCTCTTCTTACTCTCTCTTACTAATCTTTTCACCTCTCTCTTCCTTTCCACATATAACTCTCTCTTCTGCCTCTCAACTTCTTCCACGCCCCTATTTCTCATCCATTCATTGTATGCTTTCTTCTTTTGTGCCACAGCCTGTTTCACCTCTTCAGTCCACCACGCTGTTCCTTGCACCCCCCTCCGTCTTCTCTTCCTTCCACACACCACATCACATGCTGCACATATTTCTTCTGTAAATATCTTACACACACCTTCCACGTCTCCCATCTGCTCCAATTCATATTTGCCCAATCGTTCCTCCACTTCTCTCTTATACTCTGCCTTTTTCTCATCCTCTTGTAACCTTTCCACTCTCCTTGCAACTACTCCTTCCTCTCGTCTTTCCCTTCTTCTATTCCTCCATCTTACTTGCATCCTAATTCTGGCCACCACCAAGTAGTGGTCAGAAAGGCCACTCCCCCAACCTCTATAAACTCTTGCATCCAATATACATCTTCGCATCCTTTCATCCACACACACATAATCAATCATTGCCTTCCTTTCATTCAGTTCACCACCCACCCTTCTCATCACTCGCCATGTATACCTGTGGATCATTTTATGCCTGAAGAGGGTATTGGCTATTACCAACCCCCTCCCAGCACAGATGTCCACTAACGCACTCCCATTCTCATCTATCTCAGCAGGCACACCCCACTCACCAACTATTCCATCCACCTTCACATTACCAACTTTACCATTCATATCACCGATCAAAAACACTCTCTCATTCCTTCCAAACTTTTCCATGCACACTTCCACATTTGTCCAGAACTCTTCTCTCACTCTTCTAGCACGATCTTGCGTTGGCGCATACACACACACAATCGCCCACATTTGTATTCCAACTTTCAACTTTACCCACACAATCCTTGACCCAACTGATCCATACTGTCTTATGCTCTTCTTCCATCTTTTACTCACAACTATACACACTCCTTCCTTGAAATCGATGTCTGTAATAAAAATATATATCAGAAAGGAAGGGAGAAGCCTAATTGACATTTACATTCACCTGGAACTACCTATTTCTTTATGTATTGCCGAGATTTTCTACCTATAAAAAATTAGCATGTAAGTTAGCAGCAGTCAGCCTAAGTGTCATTGTCAATCCTTCCCTTCTCAGATAAACCGCGGCATTTAGTTCCTAGTCCTCCGCTGTAGTGAAACAATGTCGCACTCGCACCTTGCCATTCCTGCCCCTTCTGCGCCCATTGCAAAGGGCCCCGTGACCTCTACCCCTAAGAAAAGTAGTGAGGGAAGCAGGAAAGGCCTTAGTGACTCTGCAGTGGCACGTGAACTGGCAGAATTGTCCCTGGTTATGATGGACAGTGATTTTGACAATTCGGGTGAATCGTGTGATGAGCCGGGTGAGGTTATCGTGCCAGAAACAGCTACGAGTGCTTCAGTGTCAGAATTAGTGTCTAGCTCCAAGGGAAAGGAGCCTTTAGTGCAGCAAGGACAGGAATTTGGGAAGGGAGTGAAAAGGCGGCGTGTTAGCCCCAGAACAATGCCCCCACGTGACCCAGCCTGCCATGAGTCACGAGTGCATTCACCTCCCCGTTCCCCAAGCCCCACTTCGCTCATTTCTTCATCATCATCGGCTGAGTTATCTCCGGAGTCTTCGTCGTCAAAGTCACCACCAGCATCAACAGTGAAGGCAGGCCATAGAGGTAGAGGTAAATCAAGGAGTGTGAAAAGTAGTGTAGCTAGTAGGGTAAGGGCTGCTAGTGCTGTACGGCAACCTAGGGTCAGTGCGAGTGACCTTGATCGAGATAAATCTGCCTCACAGCCAACCTCCACCACCACCACCACCACCCGCCCTACACCGCCATGACAGGGAATCCTGGACGCCTTCGCGTGGACGGAAGGGTCAGATTTTGTGCCTGAAAATTTAGTATTTGATGAGAGCTCCTCAGGAGTTCAGCCTGCCTTCACTATTGACGAAAATGCTGAGTGTGTGGACTACCTTTTGGCCTTCCTAGATGACGAAGTCATGCAGCACATATGTGATGAGACCAACAGGTATGAATCACAACGTGCTGCAAGTGGTACAGGTGCAGCCAAGATGCAACAGTGGTCCATGCTGGGGTGGCAGGAGCTGTATGTGTTCTTTGCCCTCATGCTTCTCATGCCGCACTCCAAGAAGCATGAGTTGGAAGAATACTGGTCCATGGACCCCTTATTACCCTCACCCACCTTCAATAAGTACATGGCCAGAGATCACTTCCGGAACATCATGGGAAACCTGCACTCTGCTGACAACAATGTACCTTCCCAAACCGACCCACTCTGGAAGATCCGGGAGATTCTGAGCAGAATGAAGGATAAGTTTATGTCATTCTTCCACCACTTTCAGAAGGTTGTCATTGACGAATCCTTGGTTTTCTTCAGAGGACGTCTTCGGTTTGTTCAGTACATTCCAAGCAAATGCCATTGCTTTGGAATTAAGTTCTTTGTACTGTGCAACTGTAAGACGGGGTACATCCTTGACTTCGTCATATATTCAGCCAGCACTGTCGATCTGGATAAAATACACCCCCTTGGCTTCTCAGGCTGTGTAGTGAAAGTGCTCCTAGAAAAGTATTTTGGTGGGAATCATGTGCTGTATACAGACAACTACTATACAGCACCGAAACTTGCCAAAACCTTTCTGAGCACGTCATTGGCTCCAGCGGCACTGTGAAAAGTAATTGTGCCCACTTCCCCAAATTCCCAGAGGCAGGAACCTCGCAGCGAGGAGACGTGCACCTACGCAAGTCTGAGAAGATGCTGGCACTACGGTGGCATGACAAGAGGGTCGTGCACATGCTCACCACCGTACATAAGGGGGAGATGAGAGACAGTGGGAAGGTCGACCGTAGGACAGGCGAACCTGTGATGAAACCTGATGCCATGGTGGACTATAATATCAACATGCGGCTGGTGGACAAGTCCGACATGATGATTGGTGAGATCGACTGCCTCAGGAAGAATACTAGGTGGTACAGGAAAGTTTTTCTGCATCTCATAGATATGACGATGCTGAACGCCTTCATCCTGTACAAGATGAAGGTCAAGCCACCCAAGTCCTTCTCCCTGAGGTTGTTCGCCAGGACTTGTGTCCAGCAGCTGCTGGAAAGATATGGTAAGGTGACAGCAGCAACTCCAAGGCGCCATCCAGTAACACTTCCCGCCCAACTTGAGCAGAGGGAGTGTATGGATCGGCACAGACTTGAGCTTATGCCTGCCACAGGGAAAAGGAAGGCTGCGATTCGCAGGTGTCAGATATGTGCACATACCACCCGCCGCACACCTGAGCACAAACGCACCTCTTGGCAGTGCGCTGAGTGCCAGGTTCCCCTCTGTGTTACCTGCTTCTTCGATTACCACAGCCAGAAGCAGTTCTAACAGTGCAAGTGTGAAAGCAGAATAATTTGGAAATAATGTGTAAATAATGTGTAAATAATGTGTAAATAGCAGGTGAAAGCAATGGATGTTCAGTACATATGACTGAACAGTGTATTATAGTTTTATCTTACTGAAAGTGACAGGGAATAACATAGTGTAAGTAAAATAGAAGGGTAAATATTGAAAATTGAATAGAAAATGTAAATAGTAATGTAAGTAATTAGTAATATAAGAATATGAGTACAAATAATTTATGTTATAACACTGAAAGTGAATCCGTGGCTGTCTACGTATTTTACTGAATGAAAAATTTAATGACTTCAGTGACAGTAAACTAATACGACTGAAGGAAACTTATGGAGAAAGACTCCAGATATATATAAGTGTGATATAGTAATAGAAATATAAAGTGTGAGGGACTTTCTGAATAATAAATGACAGAGTACCAAGAGCGAACTAGCGCAAGTGCGACGATCAGACGCGCTCGTAATTTCCATTGCTTTCACAGTGGGTTTTTTTTTGGAGTATGGATCCCAAACTACTTGAAAATCATAGAATAGTGTTTATAGTGTTTATATCTGGCTGTGGTAATCATATTACGGGTTGTCGGGAAGTGTAAAGTGGAGACTTCGTTACCGTACTTCAGAGGTCTCCACAAGTCCTACGGTAACAGACGAAGGCTCAACAAACACTCCAGGAGAAAGCTGAAGGTATGTGCCATAAGCATATATAATTTTAATATTCTAGGACTAATAACTGATTTTTGGCAAATATTTTTTGAGAGTCTGTCGGAGCCCGAATAATCCCGTGGGACACGCAAAACATTGGTAAACATGCCCGCGGTGTAGGGGTTAAACAATCTTTTATTAATCATGCCAACAATTTCATCTTTAGAATGATGAGAGCGAACAGCAATTCCCAATTGTTGAGCAACAAGCTTAAGTTCATTCTTTGTTCTGTTTTCTACATCACACACTGTTTGCACATTTGACAAAAAATCTTTGGCTTCATCAAGAGTAGTAATAGTAAACATCATGAATAAATCACAGTCACAAAATATCAAGCAATATCCTTATGATAATATCCTGAATATCCTGATAAGAGGTCGCCAAATTAATGTTACGGAACAGAGAGAGATAATGAACACTTCAAGTGAGATTACTAAAATCACTACTGTCCCGCAAAGTTCCAGGTTCAAAATAAAAGACTTAGGTAAAATTACAAGTTAAAGTTTAATGCTCAAACTAACAACTAAACATTCAGGACTCATAAGGATAATGTAATGGCAAAACAGGTTACATATATGGTTAACTGCAATAGCCTCTATTAACACGAAATTAACAAGAGGAAATTTATCTAAGTCAGCCCTGATAAAATGAGAAAACCGGATAATGCTCAGTTAAAGCAAGATATAATATTATTACAGATACAAAATATTACCAATACTTGCTGACAGTATGGAACCAATATGAATCATTAAAACTTAACCAGGCCCACGAATCAACACCCAGGCTATACAGTACAAGAAAAATGGTAATAACACTTATACTCAAATTATACAGCAGCTAGATGGCTGGAGACTTCCTGAGCACTCACAAAAATAATAATATACTGTACAGGGGAGGACACAGATGTGAACAGAATGAGGATTAGATCTAAGTGGCAACTAATGCAGAGACTGAGCTCATTATATAGGGGGCCGGCAGAGCTTGATTCAACTTGTAAGAAAGACGCGCAAATGAAGACATAGAGGACGAAGAGTTGACAATCCTGCTCTGAACAACAGAAAGAACGACTTTACTATAAGGGGAGAAGGGGGGAGTGAGGTAGAACATGCAAGCCTGGTCACTATGGAAGCCACGTGGCAAATCGTGAACAAACATGCAGCATACTGTACATTAGGATCATACAAAGGATGATGCAATCTTGAACAAAACTGTATGATAAGTTAGAATTATACAAGGGATGATGAAATCATAGGCTATGTAATTATATATATATATATATATATATATATATATATATATATATATATTCATTCATCATTCATTGCCAGACGCCATGTATCCCAAACGGGGTGGACAAGGGCTTAGAGTTAATTGTTTTACAGGGAGGGGCACTAATCCTCCACCAACCCCACTTCACACGTAGGGAGAACGAGCCAACAGCATCTGGTGTTCCCAGGCAGTCACCCATCCAAGTACTAACCAGACCCAACGTTGCTTAACTTCGCTGATCGCACGGGAAGCGGTGTACTCAACGTGGTATGGCCATTGGCCATATATATATACCCAATGATTTGATGAGACAACACTCAATTTGCCCTAGAATTTTGACTTTCAACCGATTGCTCTGAACTTGGAATTGCATTATTCTTACCGGAATACAAATCGTTTCAACAAGTTTCATTGAAATCAAAGTAAAATTGTTTCTTGTGATCTTGCCCTGTCCCTGACAACTGACCTTTCCCTGTGTCTTCAACATCTGACTGACTGTTATCAAAATGCATTCCTTTTATCTTTGGATGACCCAAAACATTTCCAAAAAATTTGGTCTAAACAGATAAAAAACTAAGTAAGTTAACCTTGCCATCAGACTTCCACCTTTGACGTAGTTTTAAAAAATGATAACCTCTTGAGAGCTATTTATCCCTTCAATTATGTTTTGTCGAAATCAGATCAAAACTGTTGTTTTGTTCACACGACACACGGATCGAACTTTAACCTTGCAGTGTGACCTCAACCTTTGTTCTTAAAATCGAACCTCTCCGTTGTTACCATACCTCAACCATTCCACTAACTTTGGCGGGAATTGAATAAAAACTGTGTACTCTGACCTTGCTAGGTCTAACGTTGACCTATACCTGACATCTTGACTTTTGACTTATTGTTATAACAATAATTGATTTACTTCTTCGCAAACTCTCAACTTTGAACAATGTCTGGCTAAAACCAGACGAAGACTTTTTGAGTTAAACTGTGCACACACACACACACACACACACACACACACACTACATCCTCCAAACATTCTACAGACGGCATCTGTTGAGTGCCCCAAAATGAGCAGCTAAGAACGCTAAGACGAGCTCAATGACAGTTTAAATCAGTGTAAATAATCACCCAGACGCCGACGTCGCCCTATCCTCGCACCAGTCCGATGGTAAATCATGAGCTGTGAAAAGGTCTGTCTGTGTGGAAAGTTGAGGCAAGTGGTACACACACACACACACACACACACACACACACACACACACACATACACACACACACACACACACACACACACACACACACACACACACACACACACACACACACACACACACACACAGAAAACCACAACAACAACAAAATAAAACAAGAAAATTTGTTGTCAGTAGTGTAATAACATTAATGACTCTGACGCCAGTCCCCACTTCTCCATCCCCCCACTTCCTTTATCCCTTCTAATAAAGAATTCCTATACAAGAGATCTTCCTTACGCAGATTTAACTCGTCAGGTGGTGCAAAAATCATGCAATATACTCTTCATCGTGCTGAGTTGGTTGTGGTCCTTCAACTCTTGCTTCTCTGCCGCCAAACTTCCCTTCTTCCATCTGCATTCCATTTATACTTTCCCGGTTTTCTATTTTAATCTCAATTCTCCTTTCCTACTATCTTCTCTTTCATCTCCTTCCTCTTCTTATTCATTTCTTCCTCTTTCTGCTCCCTTTCCTTCATGCCAATTCTCCACATCCTAAATCTGGTTTCTCTCTCACCGTTAGATTAGGATCTGTTTTGTTACAGCCTTTTCTTAGTGCTTATATTGTAACAATTCGTCGTCTTATTCTGCCTAATTGCATTTGTGTTATTCTCTTTCATCTCAGGGTTTTTCTTCCCCATCTCTCTCTTTGTCAACTCCATTACTTCACTTTCCACCTTTCTCTGTTCTTGCTTATAATTTTCCTTTTATCTTTCCCTACTTTCTCGACCATTTACTTTTCTCTCCATCTCTTCCCCTTTCAAGTTCTATTCTGCTCTTCTCCTATCCAAATTTTTAATCACCTCTCTTCTTTTTCCCCATTACTTTTTACCCTCTCCTTTCTTATCTAATTCTTTACTTCCCCTCTCTTCTCTTATCTGCATATCTCCCATCTTATCTCATCGAGGGAAGGGAGAAAGGTGGAAATGTAAAGGGAAGGGAACTGAGTAGAGAGGGAGGATGAAGAGAGAAGAAATGAAGTTAGCATGAGGGAGGGAATGGGAGGAACAAAGAAAAAGTGGAAAAGGAGAGAATGGAAGGCTGAACTGAAGGGCAGGGAGGAGAGAAAGAAAGAACAATAATTGTAGGGACAAAGAGAGACGAAACTGAAGAAGGATGGGGAGCCAGAGAATGGAGAATTTTTAAAGGAAAAAAGATGAACCTGGAGGAGGAATATGAAGAGAGAGAGAAGAGAAATTCAGAGTGAGGGAAAATACAAGACAGAAGTGGAAATGGATGAAAATCCAACCACAAACGACCAATAAGTGTTTCATTATGTACTCTTAATATACTGTATTCCTGTAACTGACTCTCTCTCTCTCTCTCTCTCTCTCTCTCTCTCTCTCTCTCTCTCTTACAAACTTTCTACAGCACGCCATCTTTTCTTCTGAGTGACCCTTAATGGGCAGCTAAAAGCCCTTGGACGAGCGCAACGACGGTGTAAATCAGTGTAAATCACCACCCAGATTCCGACGCCGCCCTCTTCTGGCAATAGCCCGATGGGAAATCATGAGCTGTGAAAAGGTCTGTCTGTATGTGGAAAGTTGAGGCAGGTGGTATATAATAATATTTTCAACTCTCTCTCTCTCTCTCTCTCTCTCTCTCTCTCTCTCTCTCTCTCTCTCTCTCTCTCTCTCTCTCTCTCTCTCTCTCTCTCTCTCTCTCTCTCTCTCTCTCTCTCTCTCTCTCTCTCTCTCTCTCTCTCTCTCTCTCTCTCTCTCTCTCTCTCTCTCTCTCTCTCTCTCTCTCTCTCTCTCTCTCTCTCCCTGTCTGTCTCTCTCTCTCTCTCTCTCTCTCTCTCTCTCTCTCTCTCTCTCTCTCTCTCTCTCTCTCTCTCTCTCTCTCTCTCTCTCTCTCTCTCTCTCTCTCTCTCATGTGCGTCGAAAGTTGAGGCAAGCTGGAAAATCTTGATGTGGTCATTTCTCTCTCTCTCTCTCTCTCTCTCTCTCTCTCTCTCTCTCTCTCTCTCTCTCTCTCTCTCTCTCTCTCTCTCTCTCTCTCCACGGTTTCGTTAGCGTGTCAGAACAAATCTTACTAAACTCTTAATGAATCAATCGTCAGGACTCTTGCCTTATCAGTTCTTTTGCGCCACCCCAACCTACACTCACAAGCCAATCCCAGCAATCCCTGGACGTATTATCTTTTTTATCTTACTGTTTCCACGATCATACGATTTTATTCAGGTTAAGAAGGACCTCTGGCGGTGAAGGGCTTGACAAAGGCTGAATGTAACTCCTCTCGTGGGAAGTCTCGTCAGAGCTGAATGAAATTGTCTGGTCGTGGTAGAAATAAAATAATAGTTACCTAATTGATCTGAAGGGATTAATGAGACCTTCCTTAAGAAATTAACAATAATGGTGAAATTATATCCCCCTTGTTACCTAAAATCCCACAAGTGTAAAGGAAATATTGATCGTGGGAGTACAGGGGAGATGAGGGTCAAAGGGGGAATATTGCAGTATTATACTATGTTCACTTTAACCTGGCTTAAAACTGTCTTCTTTCTCACTTGAATGTTGAGCTATAACAAGACATTAACACTAGAATATGATGCTAGTCACGAGAAAGTGCTATGAAAAAGGATATAGAGCCGTAATTTTGTCTAATTCTGCCACTGAGCTACGGCACATATACGGCAAAAGGATAGAAATCTGGGTCATGTATAAGTGAATGGACTATAGCTGATCATGGAAGTGACTCCCGATGAAGAAATGAACACCGGAGCTAAGAAAAGAAACAGTTTCTGTTGCACCATCTGTCAAGACCCCAGCTTCTGGGTCACCATCTCTCCGAAACATATGTATTTCCTTGTGTTCTGCATTACAACATACAAAGCACACTTTTAACACAAAATTAAATACAGAGTGATCATACAACGCCACACTCATAACCTAACACGATGTTGACCTCATATCAGTTCACATTGTATCATTCTCTCGCCACCCTTTGCCTGAAGTGATTGACAGTCATGAACGAGGGAGGAGGGAGAGACGATGAAGAAAAAGAGAAGGTATATAAGAAACGCGAGACTGTGGTGAGAGGGAACGGAAAATGAGGTTATGTGAGGAGGCTGTGGAGGGTGCTGTGAAATGGGATTAGAAGAGAAAGGCGTGGTGGGAGAATATGGATGATACTGTGAGTAAGACTTTTAGTGAAATGGAGAGGTGTGGCGTCAAAGTCTTATAAATCCTCTATAATATTACTACACCTCTCACCATTCCTCATCCCAGGTAATCTCTCTCTTCCCTCAGGGCTGGCGTGACTTTTAATATATTACCGTATATGATCCACACACACAGACACATACACACACACACAAAAGAAAAAACAGCAACAACACAGGTGATGACAATGTGGTGATGTCAGAAGTGTACCCCTAGAAATACTGATGACACTGCCGCCAGCCCTATCCCCCCACCTCCCCCTTCATCCCTTCCAATAATCTCTACTACAAGCGATCTTACCTAAGCAGAGTTAACTCGTCAGGTGGCGTAAGAATCAAGTAAAATACACTTCATCGTGCTGAAATGATCGTGGTCCTCCTAGTCTTGCTTCTGTCACCTAACTTCCCTTCTTCCTTCTTCGTTTTCAATACCTTCCCTGTTTTCTATTTAATGTCTTCCTCTCCTTTCCTACTGTCGCTTCTTTCATCTCCTTCCTCTTTTGATTCCTCTCTTCCTTTTTCTTCTGCTCTCTTTCCTTCATGCAAATTTCCCACATCCTTAATCTGATTTGTCTCTCTCCGGTCGCTTAGGATTTTTTTTTTTTTTTTACAGCCACTTGCTGGTGCTTTTGTTGTTATTCGTCGCCTTATTCTGCCTAAATGCAATTGTGTTATTCTCTTTCAACTTAGGTTTTTCTTCCATTCTTCTCTCTTTGCCATCTCCATCTCTTCACTTTCCACTTTTCTATATTCTTGTTACCCGTCCCCTCGCCGGAAGGGCTCGGCGATGGGTATTGTTTTCACTGTCTATCTGTCTGTTTGTTTGTTTGTTTGTTTGTCTGTCTGTCTGTCTGTCTGTCTGTTAACAACTTTAAGCAAAAACTACAGGTGCGATTTTTACTACAAATACAGGGACGATGGGTTACGACTTTCTGATTACTTGATTAAATTTTGGGCCAAGGCCCAGACTGTAAGCCCAAAAAATGTAAAAAAAAAAAAAAAAAAAAAAAATAGTTTTTCGCCATAACTCCTTTCATATTCGTCACATCGACATGAAACTGAAACCTAAAGGTGCATCATGCAAATCTGCATCTTATATTATACCTCATTACATCAGGGGAGTCACCCCTCGGTTAGCGGAAGGGAAGTCGGGCCTAATATTTCAAATGGGCGTAAAATCATCAATTTTCACCCGATTTACTTCAGATTTGACACGTGACATCTTTGACTAGATATCCTGTTGTATTTATACGTCAGCACTAAAATGACTGCCAGGGACGGATTTGCTGTGCCTTGGCACCACTTTCCGTTTGTTATTATCTTTTCATTTTTCATACTTTCTCCACTACCTGTTTTCACCTCCATCTCTTCTCCTTTCAAGTTCTGTTCTGCTCTTATCTTATCCAATGCTTTACTCCCCTCTCTTCTCTTATCCCATTCTTTTCTACCCTCTCCTTTCTAATCCATTTCTTTTCTCCCTTCTCTTCCCTTATCTGTTTATCTCTCCCATCTTATGCCTAGTCCTATTTTCCTCTACCCTCTCTCCCCTGCCTGTACAAAGGGGGTCGCTACGTTACTGACACTGCTGACCTTTGACCTCACTAGGAGAAGCGAGAAGGGATGCCTGTTATGTTGCCTTTTTCTGTAGCTTCTGTGTTTTCTTTGTTCACTGTCACTGTCTTTTTATCTTCCTGTTCATCTCTTCTCTCTCACGGTTTTCTTTTCCCTTACCTCTTTTCCTCTGTCTACAGCTCCTGGCTCCGTGTTCACGTGTCGGTTAAGGAAGTTCCCAACTACCTCTTCCTTAAGGATTTATTTTTGGATGAGGCTACATAATATAAAAATGTGTGTTATTAATGCTTAGAATGGTGGTATTGGAGTGACTTATATGACCCAGAAGATGATAATATGGAGCAATAAGCAAAACAAATCGCTTAGGGAAAGATTTTAGGGACCTTTCCTAACCGAAAAGAAACGGGACCTGTTCCCTCACCGCTTTTTCTTATCTCTCTGCTCCTGGACACACTAATTTTGCCATATAATCCAATACATATCTCCTTCCTCCGACATTACTTTACTCTGTTCACTTTACCTTGGCCTAATATTGTCATCTCTCCATCTTTACTACTGAGCTGTAGCAGCAATAGATTAATATTAAAATGCGGTGCTAGTCATGAAGCAGTGCTATGGAGAGGTTTTAAAGCGGTGGTACTGTCTTCTGCTGCCGTCGAGCTACTGAAATAAGCTGCCAAGGGACGAAAGTCTGGGCATAGTTTAAGTGAGTGAACTATAGTATCATACTCTCTAAACAGACCTATATACACCTTATACACATTTTCATAACTTAGTCTCTGTACAGGTCTTTATAACTCCTCAGTCCCACTCCATCTCATCCTTGTATGCCACCGAATTTCTACTACCCTTACTTCCTCGACACTACTCCATCAAATTCTCATCATTATTCCATGTTTCTCTCATCCATTTCACATCAAACTCTCACAGGCCTCACTTCGTCTTTAACACACTTTACATCTCTTCCTTTTCAGCTCCAAGTAACTATAGCGCGTTCTTTTCACCTGATTTATCCCTAAACCATTTTCATTTTTGCTGATAGCATTGTAGTCAGGCTGGAGGGTTGATTTGATCGGTAACCCAAGAGAATCATTCCTGCCCTATAACTAGGGCTTATCCAATTCCATGCAACCACGACTGAGCATCTGAGTTGTGGGAATGACGTAGTTCTCTCAGCTGAAAACAAACCGGGGACCCCAGCGCCTTCCACATCATTCCCTCAGCTGCACATCCCTCTTTCATTTCCACCAGATCACTCTCTTATTTCCCTCTATACTGCTTCCCTTACACTCTCCATATCTTCTATTAGTTTTCATATACGAGAAGTTCTAGGCAGCAGAGAGTCCGTCAGTCAGAAGACGTTTCGGATAAGAAAAACGACGGTAAAGACAAACCACATTTCGCACCCCAAATCCTTATCTTTCATTGTTAAATACCCTGAAGCTCCAACATCATTACTTTTTCACTCGTTCTTCCCTCTCACAAGAAAATATATAATTCCCTTCCTTGCCCTTTCATGATCCAATTCAAGCATATACTGCACCTCTTCATTTCCTCTTTTTTCTGTCGCCTCCTCTCCACCAGCACCATCCCATCCCTCTCTCCCCCCTCATGATCCACCTTAACTATATACTGCCGTTCATCATCTTTACTCTACCGCCTCCTCCCTACGACCAATATATATTCCTGTTTAACTGTCTCGCCAACGCCTTCAGCAGCCCCTGCACGCTGAATTTAGGATGAGACAACAAGATCACTCGCAGTCGCCGTTCCAGTCAAGTTATTCCGACTGAACTGAAAGATTAATTACCAAGCGTGGACGGAGTCCGTCGAAGTATTGTTTTTGGTCGAGTTTGTTTGTTTGTTAGAAACATTGCGGAAAAACCGCTGAATGAAATTACATGAAACTTTCAGGATATGTGGGCACTGGTCTCAAAAGAAAGTGATTAAATTTTGGAGGTAATTGAGTGACCCGGAGGTCAAAATCAAGGTCACGGAAGTTCAGAGGGCTATAATTTGAAACTGGTTGAAGATAGAGATATTTATTATTATGAACATAGAGGAACTCGTAATATGAGGTTTCATTTGGCACCAAAACCTCTGACCTTGAGTGAACTTGAAAGGTCAACTCAAGGTCATGGATATTCAGAGGGCTATATATAGCTCGAAACTATTTGAAGAGAGAGAGATACCGGTATTTACTATTATCAACATATTGGAAGTCCCATATAGGTTTTTAATTGGTACCATGACATTTGCCCGTAAATGACCCTGAAAGGTCAAACTCAAGGTCACAGATATTCAAAGGCTATAAGTAGAAACTCGTTGAAGATGGATATTTGCTATTATGAAGATATGGGAAGTCTAATATGGGCTTTTTTGGACACCATGACCTTTGGCTTTGAGTGACCCTGAAAGGTCAAATGCAAGATCACGGATTTTCAGAGGGCGTAACGTGTAAACATTTGCGCCATTACTTTACACTTTAATTGTGTACCATACTGACACTAAATGGCAGTACCGTTTCAGTATTTAACAGCAATAAAACAACTGCTGTCGGGCGAGGTTTGTTGTGTTTGGCACCACTTGTTTTACTTGTTTCATGTTTGTTTTTACTTAGGGTGTACTGAAACCAAATATCATTCCTCTACTGTACCATACTAGTTTCAGGTTATACTCATAATCAAGTTGCATATTATGGTAATTTTGGGGACGTAATACCGTATACTTACATTTGAAATCGCAAAGTGAAATGCATACCATGAATTTTTTAATTATGAATTTTTAAATATTAGATGATGAACGTGTATGTCCTTCCCATATGGTTGCTGGCTGTGTTCTGTAATACAGGATACAGGCTGACCATACCTAATAACGACAGGCGTTCCAAAAATGACCTTCAATACAATTAGGGGTTTCCATTCCACTTTACGACTTATAGACCTACGGAAAGAGACTGTCCTAAGTTTGATCTTGCATCAACTTGGGAGGTCATATTTCAGTGCTAGTAATGCGGAGCGTGGGTTACAAATGAACTGTTCTCCAACGGTGCCCTTACCGGGTTTAATATAACCACAAATACGTTCCCCTACTGTATTAACAAGTCACATCTTTCGGGACACATCTCACCATCGCTATATGACCCCAGAAAACACATCTGTCTGAGGCGATTTGACCACACCACCAACACTTAATAACACCACAAAAATAACACAGACACCGCCAGTTATCGAACGTTTCTGCGGCGCTCTGACCACATCACCAACACTCGGTGGCACCACACAGCTAGCACAGGTCACTGGGCGGAGAGAAAACGATTTAAATACTGCAAATGTGAAGCACACTGGATGAGGAAGGCAGATGAAGTAAAAGAACAGATAGTGAAGAAATGAGACCAAGAAGGTCCTGGAAACTGTCCCCCCCAGGTAACACCATTAGTTGGAGAAATGTATAGGGAGGGATGGGGGTCTGATACCTGACTGTCTCTCAGTATTTGTATTATGACTTGTCATGTTACAAGATGATTAAACTGATGGTTTTTATACTTGGGAAACTGCTTGCCAGAGTACTACTGTCCTTCCTAAACTAATGCTGTGTTCACAAGTTTCCAAAATTTACTGAGAATTGATTTGTACTCCATGCATTTTTACTTTACAGTTTGTCTTTTGCCACTGTTTCTTGCCACTCAGTATTCGTTAATAAGCTCAGCGATGACAGCAAGATACCAAATTTCGATATACTAATGCATATAAATAGGTGAGTCTTTCAGATCACAAATTCACCAGTAGCCCCTCGTCGATGTCGCCCCTCCTGTACTATATTTCATTCAAAGAGTGTGGGACGGCTGAACTTTGAAAGAAAGGACATTAAACTTGTGGTTAATGACAGATTCAGGCATGGTGGCAAGAAACTCAGTCTTTACTCTCAACGATTTTTCTTGGAATGCTGTCCTTCTCATGTGCCTATCATCTTTGAATGGGATGGAATACTGAAACCATCCAGCACCAAAACAAACAGGACCTTCAGCACAGCTGCAGGTGGGGTGAGGCCGCGGTGCTGATGCTTACACTGGTCCAGTTGTCTCTTGAGGCGTAGCAAATTTGCCAATGGCTGCTACACGAATTATACATTATACAGGCCTAGAAATCCCTATTCCTTTCTCTATTATTCTTCTCTCAGAATCAACCTGCTGGGTTTTATCTGGGTACCTGCTGACTTTCGACTTACTCTTAGACGGCTGGCTAGAGTAATTAAGGAGCAGGTCAGGACAAGGGGTGTTTAGTGGAACATTAGCAGGATATCGCTCACCAAATACTGGGGTTGGGAGGGCGGGCTGCCTGCGCCGGCGCGTCTGAGGTACTGAGTTACGGTCGCGTTACATCCTAGACCACCAATGGATCACATATCAAACCCTCCATTTATTTCTTTATCTATATATAGCCAGACCCTGTAAGTTATGCTGTGCCCACACCACGGCTCAAACCATCCATTATACAAACTTTCAACTTCTATCTTATCTCTGTCTCCTGTAAGACGTCGAATCCAAAGACTTCATCCATGGTGGCCGATACAAAAACCTTTTAATGCCTCTCTTTCACAATTCATCGCCACTCCCTCCCATCAATCTACGCCGCCCTCCTCCATGTACTCCTAATAAAGACAGATATTTTTTACCACACGAGTAGCCATGTTTAGTGCACAGTGAACCCAACACTACATTATGGGCTTAAGGTTAGCTTATGCGATTTTATTTGGGTAATCCAACGTTAACATATTCATCCCAAGGTGGAAGATTTAGGGCCTCATGGCATGTGAAGGTCGGACTGTCTTCCTTGATCTTTAGAGGACGCCAATGTTACAACAACATTCACAGATGTTCCGCTGACTGCATTCTGTATATGAGCTGTTCTGATACATATGCATGACAGTGTATCCTGTAATGAAATAAAAACGTATCTTGTGAAGAAAAAGTATCCTGTGATTAAAAACAAAAACACTGTACATATCCTGTGATGATGTAAAAATATGTATCATGTGATAAAAAAAAAAAGAAGTATCCTGTGATGAAAAAAAAAAAAAAGTATGCTGTGATGAAATAAAAACATCTCGACGCATAAACGTTCCTCGTAAACGTTCTTCGAAATGGATTTACTAAGGTATAATACTGTTTACACCCGACTGTTTTATTCAGGCAGGACTAATTCCATTTCCCTAAAGAAAAATAATAATAGTACAGGAAAGACGGCATATTAAACATTATACAGTTCAAAATAATAATTCCAATATTAGTTACTAAATCTCCCAATCAAAATACTATCCACAATATATCCACACCCACAGCTACACCCACAACCACACACACCCACAGCCACACACTTAGTATCATACCAACACCCACCCTTCTACCCCCCCACACACACACAGTCACACCCACAGTCACACTCACACCCACGCTCTCACATTCACCCACCCACCTACACCAACGGGTACACCAACAGTCACAGCAACACCCTCACACACTCAGATCCACCCACCTATCCATACCAACACCCTTACACCCAACCACCTATCCATACCAAAACCCTTACATCCAGCCACCTACTCATACTCACACACTCACACCCACCTCCCCTCATACCTACACTTCTATTGCCACAGCGATACCCACCCACCCACCCACCCACACACACACACACACACACACACACACACACACACACACAAACATACCATACACACGCACTGGCCTACCACAGACAGCACGTAGGGGCAGTCTATACTATGGTAAAAAATTGCTTCCATATTCACACTGACTTTTCCCGTGTTACAACCACCTGATAAGCCTGTACTTCCACCACATATAAATTAGTTCATTACGTCTGACCGCCAGGAATGGTGGGCCGGGAGGGAAGAAGGGAAGGAGTGAGGAGGTTGGTAGAGCTGGAAGCGAGAGAGAGAGAAGGTGAACAGGGGGAAGGGAGTTTGACGGGATATGGGAAGGGAAGGAGGGAGGAAACTGAAGCAGCAATAGAAAGAGGGAAAAGAAGGCTTGGAAAGAGAAAGCTAGGGAAGGATAGAGGAAATATGGACGGGAAAAGAGAGAAGGAAAGGGAGGGAGGGAGGTATGGTGGCCGGACAAGGGTTGAGACCAAGAGGGAGGGGGGTTGCTGGGGGTGTTGATAAGATTGGACAAATAGCATTAATGAATCATTGTCACACCCACCCACTTGGCCATACATGATGAGCAACACCCAACCACGAGCCAGCCGGGAGTCAGTGCCGCTTCATTACCCAAGTCAGTACCGCCTTCCAGTAGTGAAAAGGCCTAATTCAGGGCTTGAGGATGTAACGAGTATTAACGAAGTGGGACAATCAGGGCAGCCCAAGCATAGATTACGATTACGATCTGAGGCGATTAACATCTTTACGAGATCAGTTAAGTCTCCCCGCCAGTTAATATCAAGTGGTAGAACGAGATGGAAAATGGGGGTAAATGAAAGAGGCTTCAAATGGGGAGAGGGATGAGTGGAAGGCTGGTGTGGTGAGTTGAGTGGTGTGGTGTGGGAGGGTGTCGTGTGATGTGATGTGATGTGATGTGGTGTAGTGTAGTGTGCTGTGGCAGCTTCCTAAATTCAACGATGCATGGCAGTGTTGTTTGAGGAAGTAAGAGAAAATACGCGTGCCATTATCGGTGAACCGCTGCTTATTTGTTACCAGTGAAAGGAGTCAGGTAGGTGAGCATATCTTCGTGGCTGGTGGTGGTGGTGGTAGTGGTGAGGCCTGACTGCTTGAGAGGTGTGGTAGGTCTGTGGCCGTAAGACTGAACACAAACTAAAGTTTTATCAGGTGTGCTTGCTTCTGAACACACACACACACACACACACACACACACACACACACACACACACACACACACACACACACACACACACACACACACACACACACACACACACACACACACACACACACACACACACACACACACACATACACACACACACACACACACACCTCTTATGTTTGCCTAGTCTGTTTTTTCCTTCCTCTTCCAAAAAAATTGTGTTCCCTTCTTTACTAGACTTTCGCGTTTTTCAGTATCATATCAAACTGGAAGTTGGAGTAAACCGATATATCTGCGTAGGTGTAACCAAATCTTCTTAAATTTAATCTGTTAAGATTACCCTTCCATTACGGCAGCAATTAACTAGTATATTTTGGCTAATGTTATAATTTACTTCAGCTTTTGGAAACCTTTCCTTCATCACCCAAGGAGTCAATATTTAAGGGGAAAATTATACATTCCAGAATCGTCTAAAATGCACGAGGTCACTATAATGCTTTAACTTGATCTCTCCATAGTGTCGGCTGATATTAAGAAAGATTGGCAATAAAATACGGTGCTAGTCACGAAGAAGTGTAAAGACAAGGATGTTAAATCGCACCACTGTCTTTTTCTGGCCATCAGTCACGTGAAATAAGGGGCAAAAGGACAAAAAACCTGACCAAGCTTGAGTAAAAAGGCTATAATGATTAATGAATGATCCTTATTTGCACTTTAAATACTTCAAGAGGACACGTTAACATTACCCCTTAGTCTTAAATATGCAAAACATTCTGGGGAGAAAAACAAACTGATTCCTCTTCTTTGCTGAGGGTCACGCTGTCAACCTGGATGGCAGTGGTGTTGGCCTGACCGTGTGAAACAATACCCCCTCCCTCACCACTGTTTGATGACGTAACATGCACACAGGCACATGAGGTGTGTGTGTGTGTGTGTGTGTGCTTGCGTGCGTGTGTGTGTGTGTGTGTGTGTGTGTGTGTGTGTGTGTGTGTGTGTGTGTGTGTGTGTGTGTGTGTAGGGCCGGATTAGGTGTGTCCAGCTTTGGTGCAAAATGACCTATGGAACTTGATTCCCTCATTCATCCTTCGTCTGTGCGAAGGAGTGGATGAGGCGTGTTGAGCATTGGTACACAATGGCCTAAGCAACAACAATCCTTCTCCCACAATATATCACCCTCCCTCATACCTCGCGTGTGTGTAGGGTTGGGGTGGGTGTATATGGCGCTGGTAAACAGAAATGTATACGATGTTAGTAGGACGTTAAACAATGAAGGCCCCATCTTTGTCGTGTGCTGATTATTGTTAGAGTTTTGTTGGGAGAGGTGGTGTGTCAGGGTGGTGATAAGTCCGGAATAATGGCCACACCGGGGCCAAATAATGAGGATGTTAAGGAGGTAAGATCCGGAGGGCGCCGTACGCCATCGGATCGGCCAACCGAGTCACAATTCACCAGTAAATCAGATAATTGTGGATTGTGGTTCACACTCAGGAGATAAGAGTGAGAAACATGGCAGAAGACAACACAATATCGCCTCCCTCAGTCTGACCAAAGGGTAAATTCACATTTCTGTTTGTCTTCCTGCCTCCCTCTCTGTGCTTTCCTCTACCTTCCTCCTAATCACCCACAACCTCTTTTCTTCATAGTCTTCACCATGTCACTGCGGTGAAGGTCTTAGGATTCCTGCTGTTGCGGGTTTTACTTATCCAAACAATATCTCCTTGGGACAGCCAGAATTAAATGCGAAACAAATAACCGACAGAGAAGAATACTGGACGATTTTTCATTTTCCAACTACGTCATTTCAGAAACTCGGTAACTTGAACAATGTCGTTTTTTATTTTGTTAGATGCCTAATCCCAGAATCGAGACGAAAATCCCTACGCACTTGTATTTTACTGTCAGATGTCCACTCCTGGAGTTCACCTGGAGTAGACGCAACATAATTTTCACATTATCAAAATCGACACCAATCCCTTCTTGATCTCTTCAGCCGTCCTTCTCTTTTGTACTCTACAATTTCACGATCTTTCCACTTCGTTTTTGGTCTTCCTCTATTTATTCTTCCACCACCCCAAGTTACAGGCAACATCGGGTGGAAATGGGAGTGTACAGTGGAAAAATGCTTCGGTCTTGTGGGTTATATGAGAATGCTCTGAACTGAAGATAATTTGTGCTGGTGATTTACATGGCTTATTATTGCGCTTAATATTTGCAGTTGCAGCTACCTTATTACTCACCATAATCTCTGTCCTTGTTCGACCTTGCATTTAGCGAATAACAAGTCTAGCTTAAGCTACATCCATTGGTTTCCATAATATATGATCTTATTTCACCATGCTTTCTCTATATAATGATATTAGTTTGCTTGGGCTACCTTTTTCATCCCCACTACCTATTTCGACTGACCTTGCTCTTTGTGTATAATAGCATGGTATCATATTGAGAGAACAAGCGGATAATTACCGAAAAAGAGGCTAGGAACAGGCAGCCTCGAATTGTGTTACCCTGTGTCAATCATGTCACTCAGCGATGAAAATGGAATGTGGACTGCCAACGCTAGAACGTATGTAAGTGGATATTTTGCTCTGCCTATTGTACAGTATGACACCTCTATCAGGCATTGCTTTGGTCTCTGGTCCTAGATGGGTTTATATATATATATATATATATATATATATATATATATATATATATATATATATATATATATATTGTTACGGAACAGAGAAAGATAATGTACACTTTAAGTGAGAATACTGAAAATCACTACTGTCCCGTAAAGTTCCAGGTTCAAAACAAAAGAGTTAGGTAAAATTACAAGTTAAAGTTTAATGCTTAAACTAACAACAAAACATTCAGAACTCATAAGGATAATGTAATGGCAAATAAACAGGTTAAATATATGGTTAACTGCAATAGCCTCTATTAACACGAAATTAGCAAGAGTAAATTTATCTAAGTCAGCCCTGATGAAATGAGATACCAGATAATACTCAGCGAATGCCAGATAAATAATTACAGATACAAACTATTATCAAAAATGACTGACATAAAGAACCCCACACGAATTACAAAAACTTCACTAGGCCTACAAATTAAACTTATGCTATACAGTACAAGAAAAAATGCAACAACAGTTATACTCAAATTACACACAGCTGCCAGATGGTTGGAGACTTCTTGAGCACTCACAATAATAATATCTGTACAGGGGAGGACAGAGATGTGAACAAAATGAGGAGCAGATCTAAGTGGCCATGATGCAGAGACTGAGCTCATTATATAGGGGCCAGGAGAGCTTGATACAACTTGTAATGAGGACGCGCAAATGAAGCCATGGGGACAAAGAGATGACAATCCCGCAAAGTATAACAGAGATGTCGACTTACTCTACTATAACGGTAGAAGGGCGGGACTGAGGCAGAACACGCTCGTGATCAAACATGCAGCAACTGTGCGTTAAAATTACACAAAGGATGATGAAATCATAGGCTATGTAACACCTCCCCACAAAGAAAAAGAAATTTAAAAAGGAAATTTCTTATTACTCTAAACAATCTGTCTAAAGTCTAGATAAGCAATCTGCAATAACATTTTCTTTCCCCTTGACATGTTGTATGTCTAATGAATACTCCTGAAGAAGTAGACTCCATCTTGCCAATCTCTGATTTTTATCTTTAAACTTACTAAGGAATTTCAGTGGGTTATGATCGGTATAAATGACTATGGGGTCAAAACCAGAACACAAATAAAATGAAAAATGCTGTAAACCCAAAATCAAGGCCAAAAGCTCTTTCTCAATAGTTGAGTAGTTCTTTTGAGGTGGAGTGAACTTCTTACTGTAATAAGATACAGGATGTTCAATACCCTGATCATCCTCTTGCAGCAAAACAGCCCCAGCTCCTGTATCACTTGCATCAACAGCCATCTTAAAAGGCTTAGCAAAATTTGGAGTAGCGAGCACTGGCTGACTTAATAGAATAGCTTTAAGTTTGTTGAAAGAGGATTCACAGTTATCGGTCCAGACAAATTCAACTCCCTTTTTCAGTAGGTCTGTAAGTGGTGATACAAGAATAGAAAAGTTAAGAACAAATCTCCTGTAATAACCTACCATTCCCAAAAATCTTTGTAGCTCTTTCCTACTTTTAGGTCTGGGAAGATCACTTATAACCTGAACCTTAGCTCCTGGTGGTGCAACATGTCCATCACCAATTACATACCCAAGGTACTGAACCTTAGCTTGACCAAACTCACACTTTGAAAAATTAGCTACAAGATTAGCATGAACTAAACGGTCAAGAAATTTACTGACATGGCATAGGTGATCTTTCCAGTTGTCACTGAAGATTAATACATCATCAATATAAACAACACACCCTGCCAAACCCTCTGTTACAACATTCATGAGCTTCTGAAATGTGGCTGATGCATTCTTCATACCATGCGGCATTACAGAACATGCAAAAGCCTTTCCTAGTGTTACAGAACATGAGATCTCCCTAGCACGTTCAGTCATAGGTACTTGCCAGTATCCCTTTAACAAATCAAACTTACTTATGTACCTAGCCTTTCCGATCTTGTCTATGCAATCTTCCACACGAGGGAGAGGGTAAGTGTCTGTTTTGGTTATCTGATTAACACGTCTGTAGTCGATGCAAAGCCTCTGTGACCCACCTGGCTTAGGGACTAGAGTGACAGGAGAACTCCACTCGCTCTGACAGGGCTCAATCATCTTGTGGTCCAACAGGTAGCCAAGCTCCTTCTGGATGAGAGGAACTTTCACTGGGTTCACACGGTAAGGAGGCAATTTAATTGGCTTTGCGTCTCCAACATCGACATCATGCATCAACACAGTGGTTCTTCCTGGAGTAGCACAGAACACTTGCGGGTACTCCTGCAGTAATGCCGAAAACTCCTGCCTTTCCTTGGGAGGTAGATGAGAAAGCTTAGTCTGGAGATCATTCATGATATCAGGATTCTTCCCCAAACTATCACTCAGGCTCATGCTGCATGGGAGAACTTCACTTGTAGACTCGGGTGGAACAGCTACAGTGCAGACTGGATTATTTTCGTCCCGCCTGTGATATAACTTTAGCATGTTGATGTGACATAGTTGCTTGCTCTTTCTACGATCTGGTGTGGCGATGACATAGTTGACATCACTGAGTTTCTTCTCCACGAAATAAGGGCCACTAAACTTGGCTTGAAGAGGTTGCCCATGAACTGGTAGCAGAATCAAAACCTGATCTCCTGGCTGAAAGTGGCGTAACCTGGACTTCTTGTCATACCAAGTCTTCATCTTCTCCTGAGCAGCTCCTAAATTCTCTCTCGCCAGCTGTAAAGCAGTGGACAGCCGTTCTTTGAACTTCATCACATACTCCAGCAGGTTGACGTCATCTTCCTCCGACAGCCAGCATTCCTTGAGTAGCTTAAGGGGTCCTCTTACTTCATGGCCAAACAGTAGTTCAAAAGGTGAGAAGCCCAGTGATTCATTTCGAGATTCTCTTGCAGCAAACACAACGAATGGAAGACCTTTATCCCAGTCTTTCTGATGTTCCAAACAGTATTTCTTGAGCATCGATTTGAGTGTTTGATGATATCTCTCCAACGCTCCTTGGGTCTGGGGATGGTAAGCTGAAGACGTGATCTGGGAGATGCCCAACTCTTTCAGAGACTGCTTGAAAACATTTGACATGAAATTACTTCCCCGGTCTGACTGTACCTCCTTGGGCAGACCAAACTTTGTGAAGAACCCTAGCATTTCCTTAACCACGTTCTTTGCTGAGATATTTCTAAGTGGAATGGCTTCAGGATAACGAGTAGCCATATCAATCATGGTCAACACATAAGAAAATCCTGAAGAAGTCTTAGGAAGAGGGCCCACAATATCCACCAACACACGGGTGAAAGGCGCCTCAAAAGGAGGAATGGGAACTAGAGGTGCAACCTTTTCGGTCTGATTACACTTCCCCACAACTTGACAGGTGTGACAAGACTTACAATACCAGGAAACATCCCTGAAGATACCTGGCCAGTAGAAGTGTTTCAAAATGCGTGCCACAGTCTTCCTCACTCCAAGGTGTCCTGCCAAACTGGAATCATGAGCCACTCTAATGATATCCTGCCTACAAACACGAGGGATGACAACTTGATGTACAACCTCCCATTCACAGTCGGCTGATGCTGTTGGGGGTCTCCACTTCCTCATAAGTACTCCTGACTTTACATAATAACAAGTAGAAGCACCGGCTGACTCTTCTTCACTGTAAGCAGAGTTAGCTAGACCTTTCAACTCAGGGTCAGCAACCTGCAACTCAACCAACTCTTGACGAGACAAATTATCAACACTACGGGGTACTGCCTCATCTGGTGAGTGGTCCAAATTAGCAAGAAAAGTGTCAGCTAGGATAACATCATCATCATCATTATCCTCTAAATCACCAGTAACTTTAGACTTAGCCCTAGTGACAGCACATGCAGGGAACACATCAGGGACATCACAATCCAGGGACACAGCCACTGGCTCACTAGACAACTGAGGAGCTGGACACACTTGACTTCCACCAATATCATTTCCAAGTAAGAAAGTTACACCTGACATTGGGAGTGTCTCAACCAACCCAACCATAACGGAACCATTAACAAAACCAGACTCTAAATTCACTCTGCACAGAGGAACAGAGAAGTAATTATTCCCTACACCTTGTAAGATTACAGTTTCATCAGAGGAATTAACATTAGAGCCTAGAACACTGGTCAGCATAAGGGATTGGCAAGCACCTGTATCACGATATATATGAACTGATTTCCTGTCATTACCGTCCAGAGGACTGACAAAACCATCAGACAGGAAATTAGCACATGAACTCTTGAGAGTGTCACCCACGTTACTGCTCAAAAGAGGAGCTCCATCATGAGAATTTAAGTTACCCCTCAAAGCAGGTTCAGTTAACTCAGTTAAAGAATTCTGGGAACTCTCAAGAGTGGACACTAGACCAATTGACTGAATATTTAAAGACTCCTTTTTGTTCACATCACGCTGTCTCCTGAAACATCTCTCCGTAGTATGACCAAGCTTACTACAATAAGTACATTTACTTTTCTGAAATCTAGAGGTGAAGCTGGTATTTACTTCCTGAGAAACATCATCCTTATTCTCTTTCCTGTTACCTGTACTCTGAGTAGAGGCAACGCACTTACTCTCAGCTTTCCCTTTTTCTCTAGAATATCTCTTGTGAGTGAGAACATACTCATCAGCTAAAACTGCAGCATCAGACAAATTATCTATTCTTTTCTCATCAAGATATAGGCTTACATCTTTACTAATACACCTTTTGAAATCCTCCAGCAAAATCATCTGCTTAAATTTACCAAAATCAGAATCCACATTCTTAGAATTTAACCACTGCTCTAACAGATCTTCTTTGATTTTTGCATACTCAACATGGGATTGCTTATCTTGCTTATAAGTTGTCCTAAATTTTACTCTATAAGCTTCAGGAACAAGCTCATAGGCCTTAAGAATCAAGCTCTTAACTACATCATAATTATCAGACTGATCCTGAGGCAAAGATGCATAAGTTACTTGAGCTTTACCGGTGAGAACAGTTTGAAGGAGTACTGGCCAATACTCCTTAGGCCAATTAAAACCTGTAGCTACCCTCTCAAACAACTGAAAATACTTTGTTAAATCAGATTCATTAAAAGGAGGGACAAGTTTAACATTTTTAGCCACATCAAAATCATCAGAGCTAGATGATCCAGTTCCACCTTGTTTCATGCGATACTCATGGTCTGCCTGAATCCTGGCAAGTTCAATTTGTGCCTGAGCCTGTACCTGTGCCTCTTCAATACGAGCCTGAGATTCCGCCTCCTTAGCCTGAGACTCAGCCTCCTTAGCACGTGCTTGAAATTCAGCTTCCTTCACACGAGCCTCCTGCAGGGCTAGCTGTAACTTAGCTAATTCAATCTGCGTTTGCTCATTTGGAGGAGTTACATTAAACAAGCTTTTATTAATCATGCCAACAATTTGATCTTTAGAATGATGAGAGTGAACTGCAATTCCCAATTGTTGAGCAACAAGCTTAAGTTCATTCTTTGTTCTGTTTTCTATATCACACACTGTTTGCACATTTGACAAAAAATCTTTGGCTTCATCAAGTGTAGAAATAGTAGCCATCATGAATATATCACAGTCACAAAATATCAAACAATATCCTTATGATAATATCCTGAATATCCTGGCGAGGTCGCCAAATTTATGTTACGGAACAGAGAAAGATAATGTACACTTTAAGTGAGAATACTGAAAATCACTACTGTCCCGTAAAGTTCCAGGTTCAAAACAAAAGAGTTAGGTAAAATTACAAGTTAAAGTTTAATGCTTAAACTAACAACAAAACATTCAGAACTCATAAGGATAATGTAATGGCAAATAAACAGGTTAAATATATGGTTAACTGCAATAGCCTCTATTAACACGAAATTAGCAAGAGTAAATTTATCTAAGTCAGCCCTGATGAAATGAGATACCAGATAATACTCAGCGAATGCCAGATAAATAATTACAGATACAAACTATTATCAAAAATGACTGACATAAAGAACCCCACACGAATTACAAAAACTTCACTAGGCCTACAAATTAAACTTATGCTATACAGTACAAGAAAAAATGCAACAACAGTTATACTCAAATTACACACAGCTGCTAGATGGTTGGAGACTTCTTGAGCACTCACAATAATAATATCTGTACAGGGGAGGACAGAGATGTGAACAAAATGAGGAGCAGATCTAAGTGGCCATGATGCAGAGACTGAGCTCATTATATAGGGGCCAGGAGAGCTTGATACAACTTGTAATGAGGACGCGCAAATGAAGCCATGGGGACAAAGAGATGACAATCCCGCAAAGTATAACAGAGATGTCGACTTACTCTACTATAACGGTAGAAGGGGGGGACTGAGGCAGAACACGCTCGTGATCAAACATGCAGCAACTGTGCGTTAAAATTACACAAAGGATGATGAAATCATAGGCTATGTAACAATATATATTGTTACATAGCCTATGATTTCATCATCCTTTGTCTAATTTTAACGCACAGTTGCTGCATGTTTGATCACGAGCGTGTTCTGCCTCAGTCCCCCCCTTCTACCGTTATAGTAGAGTAAGTCGTTCTCTCTGTTGTCCAGAGCGGGATTGTCAACTCTATGTCCCCATGGCTTCATTTGCGCGTCCTTATTACAAGTTGTATCAAGCTCTCCTGGCTCCTATATAATGAGCTCAGTCTCTGCATCATTGCCACTTAGATCTGCTCCTCATTTTGTTCACATCTCTGTCCTCCCCTGTACAGATATTATTATTGTGAGTGCTCAAGAAGTCTCCAACCATCTGGCAGCTGTGTGTAATTTGAGTATAACTGTTATTGCATTTTTTCTTGTACTGTATAGCATAAGTTTAATTTGTAGGCCTAGTGAAGTTTTTGTAATTCATGTAGGGTTCTTTATGTCAGTCATTTTTGATAATAGTTTGTATCTGTAATTATTTATCTGGCATTCACTGAGTATTATCTGGTATCTCATTTTATCAGGGCTGACTTAGATAGATTTACTCTTGCTAATTTCGTGTTAATAGAGGCTATTGCAGTTAACCATATATTTAACCTGTTTTTGCCATTACATTATCCTTATGAGTCCTGAATGTTTTATTGTTAGTTTGTGCATTAAACTTTAACTTGTAATTTTACCTAACT
>NC_136960.1:17912939-17977939 GCF_032717465.1 Coenobita brevimanus | reverse complement strand
ACTTGTGAAATGGACCCTTAAATAAAAAGAAAACTTGAGCCGTTTTCTTGTATTTTCTTGCTTACTTAAATCCACTTGTACTTAAGTAGTAGACCTTTAGAGAAATACTCAATTTAAACTCTTCTTTTTCGTCTCCTGCACACCCACATTAGCAACATTTTCATATAAACAAGTACATACTGGTAAAGACTTTGATGCTTTGTGTGGGCGACTGAGTTTCCCAGGCCCATATTCTCGTCGGTTAAGGAAGCTCCCTAGCACCTCTTCCTAAGTAAGTTATTTTGCTTGTTACATCTTTCCGCATACTTCTGCGTTGCTAACAATCTTCTCCTATCACAATACTCTGCATAAAAACGTATAAACGATATTAGCCAGGGATATCCAAAACTAAAAAGGAAAGGAAGAGGTGTTAGGGAGCTTCCTTAACCAAGAATACGGCCCAGTGTAACCTGGTGGGTGTGGTGTGCAGAGTATATAACCTCCTCTCTCAGACTCACCTCTGTAAACACACCACAAACTGATCACAGCAGGATTAGAAATACCAGAGATAGAACTTTGTGGTGAATGGACCACTTAAAACACATATAATACAGAAATATTATTAAGCTTTTGACTACGTAGGGTTTCGTTATAATCGCTAAAATCTTCAGAACTAACCTATAGTAAAAATAAATTAATTTCAACATCCCAGTAAAAGGGTTACAGACTTTTTCTAGCTCTATGATTACGTACGGTTTCTCGGGGAAGAAAAATATCTTATGTAGCTGGAAAAAATATATATTATTTACATTAGAAAATAGCAGTGCATGGGTTAAATTGTTCACAAGTAATGAAATGGATGTGATGGGGAAATTAAGGCATAAAAAGAATTAGCGGTGCAAAGGTTGGGGTATGAGTTGGAGTGGAAATTACTGAACACCGTAACATTATCCAAGGGCAATTTTGATAAAGTAAAACTTCCCACAGTCATTGCCCACTAGAAACCGATCTATAAAGGAACCTGAGGTCAAGGTCACTGATCTTGTGCATGTCACCTTAGGTCATCACAGTCTATAAGTCCAGCAAGTTTGGAACCTCTAGCTTTAGTCCTTCATGGAGAATTCGGTGACATCCGGAATATCCAGAAAAGTCCCAACTTTTGATCCCAGGCAAGGCAAGGTCACTGATCTTGTGCGTCACCTTAGATCATCACAGTCTATGCGTCCACCAAATTTAGTGGCTTTAGCTTTATTCCTTTATGGGAAATTAGGTGGTATCCTGAATATCTGGAAAAGTTAATTTTTTTTCCCCAGGCGAGGTCAAAGTCACTGATCTTGTGCATGTCACCTTAGGTCATCATTGTCTATATGTCATCCAAGTTTGGTGGCTCTACATTTAACTCTTCATGGAAAATTAGGTGACATTTAGGTATATTAGGAAAAGTCCCAATTTTTTACCCCAAGCGATCTCAGAGAATAATCAACCAATTGGAACCATACCCTTTTCTGCATTGCGTCCGGCTTAAAGCTCTATTGTAGTAAAATTTTGGCTTCCTAGCTTAAGTGGGCTTCAGGTTCCATTGCTGACTCACTTTCCCGTGTTCCGGATAATATCCGGAAATCCGGTTGATGAATTTCCACCATACTTGACCAAAAGAAGCGGACAGCTATCCAACTAAGTTGGCCAAGTTAGGCCCAACCGCCTTTGAAATATTGCAGTTTTATTATACTAGCAACAACAACATCAACGACAACAACAACAACAACAATAATAATAATAAAAATAATAATAATAATAATAATAATAATAATAATAATAATGATAATAATAATAAATGACAAAGACAAGAAAACTTGCCACAAAGATGTGTGAAGTTTTAATAACAGACAAAAACAAGGAAACTTCCCACAGGCATGTGGGAAGTTTTAATAACTGCAGGGAAATCTTGGCAATCTGGAGAGAATGAAGAGACAGGACGAAAATAATGATATAAGTATTGTTAAGATACTGTTGTTTACACGATGCATTGTGAGATATGGCATAAAACAACTGACATACAGAGATTAAGGCAGACATTGAAAAAAAAAAAAAAAAAAAAAGCCAGCAGCAGCCAACACGCCAAGACGTTCCCTGTAAATAACTGATGATGCTTCAAGGCAAAATGTTGTCTCTATATTTACATCAACACATAACTCAGACGCTCTAATTTGTTAAAATTTTGGGTAAATTTGCAGTGAGTAGGTAACAAAGTAACATATATTGGTGGTGCAGTGGAGCTTGTGTCAGGGAGTAAAAAGGCCTGGAGTGTTGACGCAAAGACCCTCTTTGCCACAACTAAGAGCTGCCACATTTTCTTGTCGGTATTTAGCGCACTTAACGTCTTTAAGTTTTACCTGAGTGTATACGCCCAACACTCAAGCCAGCCAACTCGTACACACACACACACACACACACACACACACACACACACACACACACACACACACACACACACAGAATGTAGAACTGGACCTAAGTAAAGTATGTATGCTACTATGGCCAATGATCCACCCATATGCTACCAATTGGGCCACAAACATCACACATCAACACTTACGCCCTGATGCCCACGCTTTGCACGGTAACGGTACGCATGTCTCTGTTGTGACAGTAAGGTCCGTGAGGTGAATGTGTTGTGGCGTGGGGGGCTGCAGTGTAGCCTGGCCACAGTGGATTGTCTGTGAGTCGAATTTTGTGTTGAAGTGGGAAAAGGTCCTGGCCACATCTTAGTCTGGCTAGGTGCACTTGTGTCTCTCTACGAAGGGTAGCTTTAGAGGGGTCGATGTCTAGTGACAGAGTTTAATGGACGCTGTTTTACTAGATGTTATGCCTGGCTGTGGTGGTTCTGTGTTTATGTATGCATTTATGAAGTGTAGTAAGACTGAGGAGGAATGTTACTGAGGCATTTTGTGTATGATGTTGAGAGGCTGCAGTATCAAGTTCCATGGAGGGGATGGATATTGAAGTGTAGTAATGATCGACGTTTCTTTCACATTCTTATGATCCTTGACTTCTTCGTATTTTTGCTTCTTGGTACTACGTGATCTATATTTGTAGTCTTTATGAGTCTTGTTGTTATTCAAAGCTCTTTGTTTTGCGCATATCTTAAGCATTTCATTGTTTATTGCAGCTAATACAGATGCCTAGCTTCGGCTCAGGTAATTCACTATCGTTCTTATGAACCGTCTTTAGATTGTTTTCAGAGACTCCTTCTGTTGCCCAAAAGTGAATGTTTAAGCCATCGAAATAATGAGACGGCTTTACGTTAATGTTGCATTTACTCTGGGAATGATCGTATGCGTATAGTTCTGATGTGGCCTTCCAATGAAATGGACTGGTTAAAGAAAGAGATTTTAGGTTATGTGTGAGACATGTGTCTGTCATGAGTAATAAGAGTTATATATGATCTGGTTTCTGGGGTAGTCATTCTTTGCTATCTAATCCTGTGTTCTAGAGAGGATAGGTACTGTTGGAGCTGGGCTCCCACTTATTGAGTTTTGATGTGTTGTGAAGTTATTGTCAAACTCACTGGCATAGGACAATACTGTTACTGAACGAGAGAGAGTTGGCAGGCCGGGAAGAAATAGGCCAAACAGTGTGGGTGAAAGGATGGAGTCCTGTGTGACACCAGTGAGCAGTACTCCTGGATTTGGAACTTTGGTTATGGCAGAGAACCTTGCCTATTAGAAGGGAGGTTGGTCAGCTATTTCTTGTCGTTGTCTTCTGTATTTCTGTTCCAGATTTTACTTACGAGGATAAGTCTTGGTAATTAGGAGGGGTAGTTTCTTACTTAAATTATTTGAGTTCAATCAGTTTGGAAATGCGTGTAGAGGTCGACTGTTTGGGCTAGAATCGATGTTGGGAGACAGACTGATGGATGTAGTGGATGATGATCTTTAGGATTAGTTTTTCCTTGATTTTCAATGGTGTACGTAACACAATATTGATCTACAGTATATAATGAAGGGCTGTTGGGTGGTATACCTGGCTAGGCAATAGCGATGATGACTGATTTATTACAGATATCGAGGACTACAGAGGGTCACTTTCACACGGTGGTACAGATATGTCTTGACGAAGATGCTGTCTTGACATACAACCGGACACGACCGAGACGGAGAATCCACCCTGATATACAAACGACTCTTACTTCTTCCCGCTTCCTCGAAAGGAAGATGACAGGTTACAATGTCAAGGGAAACCCGCGTTCCTGGAGACACAGTATAGACTGATAGGCAGAGATATGTAGAGCCAGAAATATAGGCAGAGATAAGTAGAGGCACACACTGAGTAATTTTCGGTGACAGTAGTTGGTTTCTGACAGCACGTGCGCACACACACACACACACACATACACACACACACACACACACACACACACACACACACACACACACACACACACATTATAAGGAAATAACACTAGTTTAATTCCGCCAAAACATGCGGACTTCTGCAAGGTAACATGCCAGTTTTTGTTCCACTTTTCTGAGGAGGGAAATGGAAGGCCACAGTTAGCTCAAAAACTGGCCTCCAAATAGTGTTTATTGTCAAAAATCAGAATGTGAGGAAAAAGCTTCACTTTCTGCCCTCCAAAAACACTGTTTGACATAAAGGAAGCTACACCATTTTTATGAATCATGTGTTTTCTGGCTATCTATAGCCATTCCAAAACCCTAAATTATAAAGCTTTTTCACTTATCATAAAGCTGGAAGATGCTATAGTACAGAGCCTGTCATATATACCTGGATTTCCCCCCCCCTCCAAAAAAAAAAAAAAATCTCGTTCTCTAGTCAAAGCTTAACAGTGTGTCCAGGTTGTAAGGGAACGCTTGCATAAGCAAAAGTTCGTCAACAATCCTCTGACAGCATTGTGTTCTGCCTTCTATATTTCTCACTCCTCCCCAGTGGACAGAGTATCCCTCCTTCCCGGACTCATTTGTTGTGTGCTTCCCATTGCTATAACATAAGAATGGTACTGTACATATATCACCTGTTTGCTACAGCTGGCAGAGAAGTTGCAGCGAAGTATGTGCTCCAGATGTCACAAAATCAACCCTTGCCGTGAGCTGAACTTACCGCCTCTTAAATTTATTCCACCACTTTGGTACTAACATAAATTAATATTGCGGAATTTCAGGCAGAATTTGTACCCTGAGGGAGACGGTGGCCGAGCTTGTAGGGAGGTGGTGATCTACTATCCCACTGAACATAGGTTTGACTCCCAGCTGGGGCAGGGAACAGTTTAAGGATTTGAATTTCGTTCAAGCATACTTGATTGATCAACCAGGAGGCCTGCCGAGTGCCGACATGTTGTAAAAACACTCAGGCTAATACCAATATACCAGTCTTTATGAGACCGCCCTAGCATGAATTAAATATGAGCGGCGAGTGTTAGCACCGAAGTGGTGACATGTGGAGATGTATGGTACGTAGGTACTGTGGTTGGTACTGTTTTTTCATAAAGTCTAACCAGCACCTAAAATAAAAAAAATGCTTGCACAATATCTTCCCCATCCGTACCGTCTGAGGTACGAGGCTACTTCCGTGCAAGTGTTGGATGACTGGTTTGCCACATTCCTAAGTCATTACAAAGAGATGTTTCCAGCGCTTCATTACGGATTATTTAGTGACCTTTTACGACATGCAGGGAATGCGTGGGTTAAACTCTTTCTCCCCTATACACGCAATTATTTGTTTATTTATTTGTTTTTTGGACACCCCAGTAGTTAGACACCTGATAAACATCCAATTACTCAGAGTCCGATTACTTGGATGAGGGAAGGCGGTATTATCTGCTATCATTCGCTCACACATGTGGCTTAAATCTTTAGCATCACTAGCGTGTCTCTGCAGACAACTTAGCGACATACCAATAACCCTCCCGTAGTTTGGTTTGTCTGTACTCATATAAGGCGAGGCAGACCACAAAGACTTGGTGCACCTATAAGAAGTCGAGGAACACAGGTCACTGAAGGGTCCATAGAAGTGATGTGGAGAGTGGAGGGGACGGGGCGTCTCGAAAGATCAGTGAGAAGCAGTAAAACATCTGGGTCTCCTTGACGATGCGAGGTGTCAAAAATGGCGGAGTGAATTGATCTAGTCTGTGACAGAGCCTCCCCCAATTTCATTAATCCTCCCACCTGATGACTTCATCAACCAGGAGTGTCAACGCCAGTACCTCTGCATATCACCTAGCTTCGCGCCGGGACTAGTAGAAGAAGAGTGGAGGGGGTATTTTTAGCTGTAGGTGTGGGAATAACTTGAGTGTACAAAAGTTCGTGGGCTTAGTGGTTTCTCAATAAACATAATCAGGGGTGGTTGGCACTTGCAGGAAACTTCCCCATTGTCACTAACGTCAGTTTTGGGAAACTGGAAGAGGATTTTGTTTATATTTCTGAAGAATCATTGTTTTGGTTACTCGGAAATGGGGGTGTTTGTTGCAACATCCCTTGGTTAGTATGAAATAGGTCTAGAAGCTAAGAATAATTAAGGAGGAAATGTTCATGTAAAGCCATGGGTATTGAGGAAGTACCTGTGGTGGAGGATGTTTCCCTGGAACTAGAATATAAACCTCAAGGGTTTAGAAAAAAAAAACTTAAGGGAAAAACGACGGAATTATAATCAGAGGAGAGTTTGACATTTAGACTTTCATTTAGAGGAATTATATTACTTCTTCGGCATGAAATAACTTTTCTTAACTTCCTACTAGTAACTTTACTTCTTGCGAAACTGAATCATCGTCATCATCATCATCCGGACCTCCTTTCCCACCCTAGGGCAAAGTGAGGAGTAGCAATGTCCAGGCAGCCCAAATTTACCCAATCGAATGGGCCACCTTTCCATTCACTCATCATTCAAGCCCCCGGAATCCTGGCTCTATCGGAAACGCCAAAAACATTCACCACGTTTTGTAGCTTCACATAAACGTACCCGATAGAGTCAGTCCGGATGCTGCCACGTTAAAAAGGGGTGCCAAATCCCTGATCATGCACTTCTCCTCACATTATTCATCCAGCCAGTTCAATTTCTTGTCAGTCCCTTAGCCTCACCGACTTCCAAACCTCTCATCATAACACACTCATCCACCGTATCTCTCCACCTTCTTCTTGGCCTACCTCGCCTCCTCCCTCCTTCAAATTCGTTCATATAGACCTTTTCACCACTCTATTGTTAGCCATTGTCTCCACATGACCATACCATCTCATTACACTCTCTTCAATTCTGGTGTCCACAGACTTCCTCACTCCACATCTTTCACAAATCACATTACTTCGTATCCTATCCACCCTCTGTACTCCACATACATTCCTCAGCAGTCCCATCTCCACTGCTCTCACTCTTGACTTTTCATTTTCATGCCACACTATAGTCCATATCATAAAGTTGGCACTAACACTCCTTCATGAAAGCCTTGTGCAGCTGTAACACTCAAGCCTCTGTTTCTTATCAAGGCCTTCATTGCACCGGCTACTTTTCTTCCTTGTGTCACCCTATTTTCCACTTCTTTTGCACATTTTCCTCTTTTTTTCTATCACTGTACCCAGGTATTTGAACTCTCTCACCAATTCCAGTCTCTCTCCATTCACTGTAACATCGTACTGGGAGTAATCTTCTCACTCAGTAACCATCACTTTACTCGTTTACTCTCAAGGCACGACGCTCACAGACATCAGCAAAACTCTGCACTAGCCTAACAAGTTCTTGTCCGGTATTTCCAAGCAGTACTGCCTCATCAGCATACAACAAATTTGAGATAGTCCATCCTTCACCATTCATTACCAACGCCATCTCTCTCTCCATTACTCGTGTTTTTACTTGTCTTATCACCCCATCCATATGTATACTGAACAACCATAGAGACATCACACAACCTTGTCGCACACCCACACCAATCGTGAACCATTCACATAGATGCCCATTTACCCTTACACTCGCTTCACTACCATCATAAAAACTCTCAACGGCACCTAGCAATTTACCATCTACACCGTACATGCGCTAAACTTTCCACAATCCTTCTCTGTCCACTTTGCCATATGCTTTTTCCAGATCCACGGATGCCATAAACCCCTTATGGTCCTTCTCACAAGCCTTCTCTGCTATCTGTCTCACTGCAAATATTTGATCCACACATCCTCTGTCACACTGAAAGCCACTTGTTCATCACTCACTAGGACTTCTGATATCTCTCTTACTTTCTCTGTAATAATTCTTCCACATACCTTCCCTACCACACTCAATAAACTTATGCCACGATAATTCTTGCACTCACTTCGCTCACTTTTATTTTTGTACAGGTGTGCAATCACAACCTTTTTCCACTCTGCAGGCACAATTTCACTGATCCATGCCTTCTTACATATCTCCAACAAGCACTTCATTCCACTCTCTCCAATACAATTAATCATCTCTGCATACACCTCATCAGCCCCAGCTGCTTTCCCATTTTTCAGCCGCTTCACAGCACTTTTCACCTGTGCGAGTGTCACATCTCTTGGCACTGCATTCCTTCTCTGCACACCCCCAAAACCAATCATATTTACAGTCGTTCTGCTCTCTCTATTCCCATTCATCAGGCTTTCAAAATATTCTATTCATATGGTCCTTACTCCATTCCCCTGGGTTAATAATCTACCACCTACATCCCTCACACCATCACATTTCTTTCCGCTTTCACTTCTACATTTCCGCACCTCTTTCCAGAATAACTTTCTATTTTCAGAGTAGCACGCATTCATTTTTCTTCCTAGGTCATGATTTACCTCCTTCTTTTTCTTCTTCACTAGTCTCTTTACGTGCTTCTTGCTCTTAATATATTCAGTTCTTATTTCAGCTGAACCCCTGTCCTGTAACCACTTTAGCCACTTCATCCTCTTTTCCTCCACTGCTCTCTTAACCCCTTCTTTACCGAAAATGTGTTTTGATGTACCCCCGTACATCGCCAGTAAACACCCGTGAGACACCGGAACCGCTACCGTTGTACGCTTGTACACCCTCTAATAAATGGCAGCTTATGGGCCTCAGGGTAGCCCGGTAAGGCTGTTTCTGAGGACCTCGTGTTAGCAACAGCTCTGTGTTTTGATGACAAAGACTGTGACGAAGTTCTGACGAATTCTGACATCATAAGATACGTCATGACTGAGTTGCGGTGGCACCAATGTCTTGCTCACTCATCTGTGATGTAACCTCTTTTAGACCAATCATTATTTTATTTACAATTTCTACTACAGATATCGTACTATATTTTCTGCTGACATACGGTAAAATTTACACCCCTTGGCCTGCCTGAGAGAGTCAGTTACCACGCACTTGACAACGAGAGAGGGTGTACAGGATTTTCCTCTCATGACATCTCTGACAAATTCCGATAGTGACGAGTTTATTCCTCATGAGGATACTTATTTAGATGTATCAGATGATGATGCAGCAGTGTCTGATGTGTCAGTAGATGACTGTGATCCTGAAAATGATAGCGAAGTTGATGTGAGTGAGGAAGGAGGAGGAAAATAGTAGGGAGCTTAGTGACGCTGCACTCTCGGCAACAAGTGGGTCAAGGTCACCATCACCATCACGTGTGTCCACATACTTCATGCTTAGCTTACAAGGTAAATAAATAAGCCATCCATCTGTGCAGGACATTTTTTTCAAGCCAGTTTGTACAGTAGTTACCTGGGTAACAGTACTTTAGCATAAGATATGTAAACTTATATACCGTAATGATTTATTTAATAATATTTTTTTATTACCAACATCATGCTGGGTTTATGTGATCATCAGTATACAAACAAATAAAAAAGAGTGAATAGTTTCGACGTGGCAAAAAATATACACTACCCCTCACACTACGGGAGGGGGAGCTATCAGGTCGGTATGGGGGGTAAACGTAATGTTTATATTTGGGGGAGCGGTCGGTAAAGAAGAGGTTAACCTCATCATCCCACCATGCCATTCCTTTGTTCTTTGTTGTTACTCATGCCACATGCTTTAGCATTCCTAACTAAGCAATCCCTATTATATATGCATTCCACAGGCTGTCCAGATCCAGTTCATTCGAATTCACTTATTCTAACTCCTCCTGTTCTTTGGTCCTGTAATCATCTGCCATTTCTTTGCTCCTCAGATTCTCAACTTTCAATCTTTCTCCCTGACTGCTCCTCTCTCTCCTGATCCACCTCAGTGCTCTCAGCTAAACTGAAAATTATGATAATTATTTAACTGACATAATATATATATTTTATGATAAAATGATCATACAAAACACATGAACCGCACTATAGTACAAAACATTTGAACCGCGCTATAGTAAGTTATAATTTTACTGGGTACCACTATCAACACTCTTCGAACCTTTCAAGTGCTGTGAAAATGTAAGACAAAATGGTAATAATTTATAAATATACAAAGAAGGGTAAGCTTTCAAAGATCAACATTAGTTAACCAGCCGCGTGCCAGTGCCATTTTAAAACGGTCTGACATAATTCTGCAGCCAGTGCCAGTGCCGTTTTAAAACGGTTTAAAATAAAAAAAAATTCACTGTGACTGCATTTTTCAAGATTTTCTGGTGAAAATTGACAGGCATGTAAGGTACCTGTTCCCCTACCATCCATCAGGTTGTCAAGGCCATACACTCACTCGCTCCCCCCTCACACTTGCTCTGCCTCACTCTGCCTGTGTGCCTCACCCAGTAGGCTACTGTACATAGTGAAGGCATTTTGTAAATATTTTCATGTGAGTGTAAGTTGTAAATATTTTCTTGTAAGTGTAAGGACTACACAGTGAAGTCAAGTTGTAAATACCTTCTTGTAAGTGCCAGAACTGTATGTAATGAAATCAGGTTGTACCTATCTTCAAGTAAGTGTAAGATAATGCATTCACAGTGAGAAAGACATGCTAATTGTGATAGATGCTGAGGTAATAAGTAATCAGAAAAGTGTACTGAATATTGCTATACCTTCCCAGCATAAATACCTGAGTATATCTTACATAGAAAACAGCTTTCTCTCATGTATGTGGTGCACTTAGAGAGCAGCTATACCTGTACACGAGTATGCAGGACTCAATAAAACTCATTTCCGAGCCTCGGTGAGCATTTTAATGCGAAATTCGTTGTTTCCACATCAAAATCTATAATTTTAGCCAAAAAACAAAGGTCAAAAAATTGCCGTCACTGGGGTGACCCATAGGGCTAAAAATAGCCGGCACGCGGTGGGTTAAGATCTAAAATATAGGTAGGAAAGTGAAAAGGCAAAAAGGAGACATGGCAAAAATGTACAAAACAGATGAGCTGCAAAACGGAGAAAATGAACACGGAACAGACATACGAAAAAAAAAAAAAATAGACAGACAAAGCATTATCTGAAAAACTATCAAACTGTTAAAGAAAAGGAGACATGAGATGAGCTGGAAAAAAAAAAAAAACATAAATGGGAGAGAAAGGAATCTAACAAAAGCAGACAAGTGGAAACAAATGAAGTGATAGAAAAAAAAAAAATCTTTCTCAGCCTGCCCTCCATCCTCCCCTTCCCTCCCGGGTACACCTTCCTTATCACACTCATCACAACATCGGTATGTGGACAGGGTGTTTTGTGGTCACTGATTATCTCTTACGGTCGGCCGGTCTGACTTTACATCTCTCTCAGTTCTAATTCTCACTTTACTTCTCAAGTTAGCTCTTCTCTTTCTTTTTTCCTTTTTCTTTTTTTTTTTTTGTAGAAATCTCTCCATTCACCTCACTATTTTGTTTTTTTAGTGGTGGGTGGTGGCGACCATCATCATCTAACCTGATGTAGTGCTCCATACTTTCTCCATTACCTTTATCGTCCCTTTCCGTGTGTCCCCTACTCTTTTCCTATTTCTCCCATCCCTCCGGTCGCTTTTAATTACTCTTCTTTCTCTATATTGTGTGACAAGCCTAATGGTTTCCTGCAACACAAAAAAACATCAACAACTCTGGGTGGTTACCTCATAACCAAATAAAGGGGTGATGTGGAGTCTACTATGGTGTGCCTATTAACTGGTTGGAGAGAAAGAAATGCAATGTCCATCCAGGAACCAAACCCCCACACCATTACCCGCACTGCACCGTGGCGAGGCGCTGTCTACCGCAAGGGAACATATTTACACTTCACAGGACTGCCCTACAGGCAGAATGGATGAATGATGTAGAAACGGATGGGGAGAGGGAGGCGTGGAGCTGAAGGAGATGAGAGAGAGGATGATGACAGAATGGACTCTTGAGACAATGATTCACTCCATAATGGGCTTACTTGTAAAAAACAACTAACGACTTACAAATTGGTTGTGAAAGTCTGAGGGTGACAGAGAAAGCGAGTACAAGGAATGTATTTATCTCTTCATCTATCTAATTCCAGACTACCAACCCCAAAGATGATCCAAGGCGGCAACAATAAAAACGCCTTCAAGCCTCTCTGTAACAATTCCTTATATCTATCCCTCATTTCTTTCCGTCCAGTCGTCTTCTTCATGTTCTTCTCCAAGCTCATTAACACCTCCTAGTCATCAGTGTTGGTATGTGTGTGGTGCGAGGTACGGTGTTAGGTGTATCATGGGTAAAATCTGTGACCGCACAGAGGCTAAGTGGCAGAGTCTTTCGTGGGGGAGTTGGGGTGGTGATGGAAACAGAGGCACAGGCACGCAGGAAGGGTGGGAGAGAGGGAGTGGAGAAGTGTTGGCTTAAGAGTGTGGGAAAGGCATGGATTGGGAGGTAGGGAAGGTGTAGGCTGGGAGGGGTGCAAGCAACGTTAGAAAGGTCTCTGCTGAAAGGGTTTAGTTAGGGAGGTAGGGAAAGTGTAGGTTGGGAGGGATGAAGTTAGGGAGGCAGGGAGGGTGAAGGTTGGGAGGGGTGAAATTAGGAAGGTAGGGATGGTGTAGGAAGAAAGGGGTGTAGTTAGGGAAGTGGGAGAGGGGTGTAGGTTGAAGGATGTGGGGTGAGATTTATGTGTTCGGTTGAAATTAAATAACTCTTTCAAAATGTTAGAAATTTTAACCACCGCACGACAAGTAAATTAGGTATGAGGGTATGGGAAAGGAGAAGATGGCTGGAGGGAATGGTAAAGGTATGATGTGTAAAAGATAATTATGTTGGTAGATGTGTTATGAGTCCATATTATATTTACAAATAATACTAGATAGATAGATAAATAGACAGATAGACTGCTCTATGCGAGCCTGGGAATGGGAAATGATCTTGCAAGTTACACTGAGGAAAAGCTGACGACAAACTAGGAAGTAGGAGTCAGGAGATGATGCAGTTAGTTGGTCAGCGATCACCAGGTGAACACACATACTCACACACAGGCTTCTAGAACTTTCCAACCACAGGGAACACACGTGATACATCTCCTGTTTCACCAGAATTTAGGAAAGAGAGCGCAGAAGGAGAGAGGCCATAGAAGCGTCAGGGAGTGGCAAGAAAGGCTTAGCAACTTGGAAGAGAGAGAGAGAGAGAGAGAGAGAGAGAGAGAGAGAGAGAGAGATAGGGAGATAGCTAGCAGGACTCTACTTTATACTTCGCTCTGTGTGAGAGACTAGTTAATATTTCCAAGACAAATAAAAATAGTCCCATACTATTCTTTACCTCTCCTTGTCATTGAATGACAAATGGAAAAGAAGATTATCTACTTACAAAGCTACTCAAGTATAACAACTGCTTGTCCACAAGTCTAATATATATAACTTCTCTACAAGTAACTACAAAGTCTTTTTATGACATTTGGTAGCAGCGTAAAGAACGCACCTCCTCTTTGAATCAACAGTGAATTTCTACAAAAGCAGGCGACACTCTACAAGATTAACTTCGGTTCTACAGTGAACGAACTACAACCATCTACAATCAACTACAAGTAACAACTCTACGAGTCGTCTGTATAATCTTCTACACGCACCTACAAGTAGCGGCAGTCTTCATCCTACAACGAGTAAATCACAAGAAAAAAGGACCAAGAACACATCAAGTAAGAAAATACAAAAGAAACAAACGAAGAGTGAGACACGACTCATAACTCATAACCACCAGACCTCACCCTCCTCTCTCTGCTACATCCACCCAACCCCAACCGCTGACGCAGGAGTGAAGAGGTCAAGACGACGAAGCAAATACCAAGTCCATATTCACAACTTATCCTACTCACTCGTTTTCACTCAAGTTACTCATCGCTACTCATTCACTCACCACAGCTACCAGTGTGGGAAGTCGACGTCATCATGCGTGCTTGCTGAAAAGACGCCACGTCAGTCAACTCACCACCTGCACCATCACTAACACCATTCCCACCACGGTAAAAATTAGTGAGTTACATAGTTACTTCATTTATACAATACACAGTGATAGACAATAAGCTTCTGCACAAACATATAAAACGTGCTGTATAGTTACAGCTTAAATACACATACTTACTTCAGTTGTCTGCATAACTCAAACACTAAATAATCACCAACAATAAATATTCTACACTGTATATATTCATTCATTTATTATAACATTTATTTACTACCAACCAGTGTTACCATTTATACCTACATAAAATACGTGTTTCATACATACAGCTATACATTATTACATCTACAAAGTAATAAAGAAAATATACCATCACAGTTACTCAGTGAGCGATTAAAAGAACTGTATTAAACATTTATTAATTAAAGCTACCTAGTGGAAACAGATAAATTAAGTTATAAGGAAAACCAGAAAAAAAATATATATGGCCAACACAAATGACGTTAGCAAGAATGAACATCTTCAACACAATCATGAAGACAAAGATTTCCACACAGTGCTGGCACATAATTATATTGGCCACGATAGGTACAAGTGAACAACAAGTCAGTGTATATAGTTAATACTGTATATAGTGTATATATTTTTTATATAAAATAACAAAATATGGGACTATATAATATCATTTTCAGTAATATCTGTGCAATATAAACTAAACTTTAAAAAAGTATCCCAAGGAAATTAGCCAGTAATTATGCAACCATGAACAACATAGAAAAAGCGTACACAGGCGAAGAAAAACAAACTATAGAAAATCAATACATACAACAAAAAAAAAAAGAAGAAGGAAAGAAAAAGTAAGAAAAAAAAGAGAGAAATAGAGTAAAATCACATAACAAACAAATGAAAATAAGTGTAAGTGTTACTACATATGCCAAAATACCACATAAACTACAAACAAAAAAGCAAATTGTTGTCTCCACAAGCAAGTGGCATGGCACATCATCACTATCATCGACCGCAGCATGACCGGATTCATATGTCAGGACTGCAGTTATTACAATTATGTAACGACAAACGATTGCATTATGTTACATTTGCTACAATTATGTAACTACAAACAATATGTACCATTTATGTACCAGTTGCATTAACAAGATGTAACTTTTATGTAACTTTAACTACAATTATGTACCTACAAACAATATGTACCATTTATGTAACAGTTGCATTAACAAGATGTAACTTATATGTAACTTTAACTATAATTATGTAACTACAAACCATATGTAACAATTATGTAACGACAAACGATTGCATTATGTTACACTTTACCATTTATGTAACAGTTGCATTAACAAGATGTAACTTTTATGTAACTTTAACTACAATTATAAGGCCAAGACACTTATGTAACAGTTGCATTAACAAAATGTAACTACAATTATAAGGCCAACACAATTATGCATTACCACAATATTTTGTAACAATTCATAAAATGTTACAATTATGTATTACCACAATGCTACTACAATGTTATAAGTCATACAACTATACCAAAATTCTGTATTACCAGTATCATCATACAAGTTAGGTGAAATATTAGACATTACTAAAGGGATAACCCAATATGTAATGTGTAACCTAGCAGTATTGCCATTGCACAATTATATGCGTACGTCTGTTGTACATGCACGTCTTACAAAGTGTTATACAACAACCATTGCATTTATTCAAATATGTATACAACTTGCTTAAAATGTAATATTACTGAATAATCACTAATTACTATAAATATTATATGTATACAATATTATAATCAATATTATGTACTAATAGATTAGCATATGTCAATGATAATTGCTGTCGGAGGACCTTCAGCTGCGCGGCCGAGCATATGTTATGAGTCCATATTATATTTACAAATCATACTAGATAGATAGATAAATAGACAGATAGACTGCTCTATGCGAGCCTGGGAATGGGAAATGATCTTGCAAGTTACACTGAGGAAAAGCTGACAACAGACTAGGAAGTAGGAGTCAGGAGATGATGCAGTTAGTTGGTCAGCGATCACCAGGTGAACACACATACACACATACTCACACACAGGCTTCTAGAACTTTCCAACCACAGGGAACACACGTGATACGTCTCCTGTTTCACCAGAATTTAGGAAAGAGAGCTCAGAAGGAGAGAGGCCATAGAAGCGGCAGGGAGTGGCAAGAAAGACTTAGCAACTTGGAAGAGAGAGAGAGAGAGAGAGAGATAGGGAGATAGCTAGCGGGACTCTACTTTATACTTCGCTCTGTGTGAGAGACTTGTTAATATTTCCAAGACAAATAAAAATAGTCCCATACTATTCTTTACCTCTCCTTGTCATTGAATGACAAATGGGAAAGAATATTATCTACTTACAAAGCTACTCAAGTATAACAACCGCTCGTCCACAAGTCTAATATATATAACTTCTCTACAAGTAACTACAAAATCTTTTTATGACAGATGGCAAGCCTGTGTAAGTAGAGATAAGTTGGTAGAGACGTGTTAATAGTAGTATAATTTGTAGACTAAATAAGCCAAAGGAAAAATACTAAGGTGAGAGAAAATATGAGGGAAGAATATACCAAATACAAAGGATTTATACACAGAGGTAAGTAGATATCTAAAGCAATGTGGCTGTTTAGTGCAGGACTCTCTCGGTTCTTGGAAGACCTCTAAGTAAACTCGGTATAAAATGACCCCCTCAAGAACCCGACGTCAGGGTGCCTGGTCTCTTAGAGGGATTGGCCAAAATTACTGTAGTTTACAACGTGAGCTGGCGTGTGTATTGTCAGGCACTGGGCTGGGTGACGTACGACCCATAAGTAAAATTGGTATACGTTTTATTTATTTATTCATGCATTTCAATACTATTACTGCTGCTACTACAAATGGTAATGATACTAATAATGATACTAATAATAGTAATAATAATAATGATAATAATAATATCGGTAATAATATACCGATATTATTATTGTTATCATTATTATTATTACTATTATTAGTATCATTATTAGTATCATTACCATTTGTAGTAGCAGCAGTAGCATTATTATTGTTATTATTATTATTATTATTATTTTTATTATTATTATTATTATTATTTTTATTATTATTATTTTAGCTTTGGACCCTAAACGATGCTGTCTCAAGGGACAACTTAATGGACTGTTAGGAAGGCCCTTGTAACTGTTCTGGAGATCTATGGGGAATCAAAGGGTTCATTTCAAAAGGATCCCTCAGTAACTCAGTGATTAAGGCGTCAGGCAGATAATGATAGTCTCAAATGTGCTTAATAAAACGTGAATCCAGGATGCTTGTGTACAGATATGTGAGGAAAGAGCTGTAAACACAAATGCATAGATAAGTAAACAATATGTATGGTACACACATCCACTAACATAGGCCTAAGTGGATTTTGACTGGTTGACGATTCTGAAGAATTGATGTTCAGTGCCAGTACAAGCATATCTTAAGTGGATATCAGGTCTCTTCTCTGTCTGTCTGTCTCTGTCTGTCTCTTTCTGTGTGTGTGTGTGTGTGTGTGTGTGTGTGTGTGTGTGTGTGTGTGTGTGTGTAATAAAGATATTTTCACATTACCTGAGCACCTCAAGTGGATATCAGGTCTCTTCTCTGTCTGTCTGTCTCTGTCTGTCTCTTTCTGTGTGTGTGTGTGTGTGTGTGTGTGTGTGTGTGTGTGTGTGTGTGTGTAATAAAGATATTTTCACATTACCTGAGCACCTCATTAACAACTTCACACTCAGCCGCCATATAAGGAGAAGGGAAGGTGCAGGGCGGGAGAGAGACACCCACCCATTCCTCGTGTCAGCTTGTCATCACTGCCTCATTTGTTATCGTGTCATTCATTCTTTCATACTTTCTCCATTCATCTTTCCTCCTCCCTCCTCTCCTTCTCCCATATATCACTTTTCCTTCCTTACCTCCAGCTACCCTACACCACTTATTTCCTTCCTTTTATTCTTACTCCATCCATTCATAATACCGCTGACAACATAATGGTTAACACTGACTGAACGACATATAATAGGTCATCTAAGCTAATATTATAACTTTTTATTCCTCTTGTGACATCTCATTTTCAGATGAGGAAGCATCTCCAGGAACGGATTTGTGTATCTGGTTCTCATTAATGATCTTCGGACACGTGTGATTCACTCCCATCGACCTTACTGATGACACAACACACCCCAACACACAAGTAAACCATTAGATGCTCCTGATTACACGAAAAGTTCAATTCTTCTTCCACAATTGAAATACCATTCATACACATTCCCGTACTCAAAAATATTTGAATGAACAAAACAGAATAATGCTATAAAGCTCCAAAATACAGAACCAAAGGAAGCACTTACAGACTGCAACACTCAGGCTTTACAATTGGTTAAGGGATGAAGATTTGCCTTTGCCCTGTGACCTTGGCCCGTATTCTCGTCTGTTAAGGAAGCTCCCTAACACCTCTCCCTTCCCGATTTATTTTTGGATATGGCTGGTTACTGTAATTTTGTAGGTTATTTATGAAGAGTATGGAGATATTATAATTATTTAAGCAACACAAATAGGGACAGCATGGTGTCATAAGCAAAATAAATCGCTTAGGAAGAGATGTCAGGAAGGCTCCTTATCTGACGAGAATTCCGGCCCTTCATCTTCAACCGATTGTTCTCAAAACCGAATTGCTTTATTCTTGCCTGACCCTCAGCCCTTCCACTAACTCTGGTCCAAATCATACGAAACTGTTTGTGTTGACACTGCCCTGTGATACTGACGTTTGATCTATTGTTTTCCAAATTGAATATCTTAATCCTTGGCTGACCCTTAATAAATTTTCCATCAGTCTGGTCGAAAGCTAATCAAAACTTAATATAAGGTAGAACATCTGATCCTGCCCTATGACTTCGACCTCTGAGGGATTGTTATAAAATCGAATCCCGTCACCCTTGCTTTATCCTGAACCTTCCTCCCACTTTCAAATAATAATGTATCCCAAACAGGGTGGTCAAGGGCTTAGAGTTAATTGTTTTACAGGGAGGGGCACTAATCCTCCACCAACCCCACTTGACACGTAGGGAGAACGTTAATAATAATAATAATAATAATAATAATAATAATAATAATAATAAAATGAAACTAGAAATAAATAAAAAGAAAAAAACAGTTTACCCGAAATTGCACTAAACCTGCTAAGCTGACCTTATCGTGTGGCTTTGGATTTAACCTTTTCCTGTGACCTTGATCTTTGATTTTTCCCAAACAAAAATTCCCTCGTTCCTGCCGTACCCTCAACCATTCCACCAAGTTTAATTTAAATCGGAAAATCAAAGGAAACATGTCGAAGTTTTAAAATCAACAGGTCAGCCCCCTGACTGACCCTGAACACCCAACCCTCTACACCAAGTTTGGTTAAAATCATATATAAACTCTCTCTCTCTCTCTCTATCTCTCTCTCTGCATGCTTTGTGTGTGTGTGTGTGTGTGTGTGTGTGTGTGTGTGTGTAGTCTGATCTTACACACACACACACACACACACACACGCACACACACAACGTCGAGTAAAACATTGCAACCGCCTTGCCTTTCCATAACAGATGTAAATCTAGGAAAGAGGCGGGGAATACATGAAAAAGGAATGAGGAAGGAAAACATGGAATGGATAGAGAGGATAATATGCCCTGCCTCTTCCTATTTTTATCTCTCTTATTTGACATTTTATATACCTTTCAGTTTCTCTCAGTTGTTATCTGTCCATTTACCCTTTCTGGGCGTTTATTTGTGTATCTTATCTGCCTCCTATCTATGCTGTTCCGTTTTATCTGTTAACCTGTTCTGTCTCAGGTCATCTTGCCAGAGGTATGAAGTGTCTGTACGCCTTCTCTGTTCTTATCTGTGCTTATTTCTCTCTCTCTCTCTCTCTCTCTCTCTCTCTCTTTCTCTCACACACACACACACACACACACACACACACACACACACACACACACACACACACACACACACACACATCCCCCTGCATTATTCATGCAACAAAATGACACTGTTATAAAAAAGTGATGTGATTTGGCACACACTAGTAACTGTGTGTTGGTGTCGTGATACCATTGAAGTGGTGACCCCTTCGTTTTTGTTCTTCTAGCCCTGACCTTCCTTCATGCCGGTATAATAATCCAGTAATGAGTTCTTGAAGTAAATTAGAGTATACGCCCTAGTAAGGTAATCCACAAATGCAATTACTGTATAGTTAAAAGCAAAAATTAGCTCGTCTTATATTATCTCATTGACTAAGTAACCAAAATTCCCGTAAATATAATTGAAATAATGTAAAAAATCCAAATTTGCACAACTATATTACAAAAAATGTTAAAATGTATCGTAAAAAATGCTTTGAGAAGCCATCCCTTAAGAAGTTCCAGCAGCATCAAGCAGTCGTAATCAGTGGCAAGAATACTAACTTTAGAGACAAAGGTTATCTGTATCATAAATCCTCATTACGTTTTCGTGGTGGAGTTTTGGAATGTGGAAGGATACCATCTACGTGTTATACGAGTATATGGTTTACAACACCATTTTCTTTTGGGGTAAATTGATTGCTACTTACTCTGAGGATTATACAAGGAGAGAACAATGATTCTATAAAATACCACCGATTACGCTAATTAGGAAGACATTCCAATGAAAACAATTACATATAAACAATCAATATATACTCTCGCGCACACTTGAACGTTAAACCGGTAAAGAAAAATATAAACAATCATCTATCCATCTATTCATCTCTCTATCAATATCTTATTTATCTATCCACACTCTGATGCAGCGTCCTGTACGGCAGGGCCGCCAGTTGAATAACCCTGCTGTACGGAGTAGATTCACATGAAGGACCTCCAGGCATTTCTGTCCTTATTCAGTAACGATCACTCCTCGCATGATTCAGCGTCTCACTAAAATACCCCTTCCGCTCCATCTTATCCCTCTGAGTCATTGTTGGTCTGTTAAGATTTACCCCCTCCTCTCACGACATTATCTTTTCATGTATACAATGTTGAATTATGGCCATCCACCTTCATCTTGTTACATCTCTTCTCTCCTGTGTAACTATATACCACTCTTTAACTGTATATCTACTACCTCTCTTTTTATTCTCTTCTATACCACTATAATTCATGCTTATCACAAGGTCTCCAATCTCACCTTTATCACTCAACACCATGCTCTGTCAGAATGTCTCCAACCTCTTCCTATCCTTTCCTATACCACTATATTCATGTACTATCAACATGTCTCCTCCTCCTCTCCTGTACCACTACATTTCATGCTCTATCAGAATGTTTCCTCTCCCTTCGTATTACGTCCAACACCACAATACACCACGCTCTATCAGAATGACTCCAATCTGTTCCTCTTTTCTTCAACACCATTATACACAAAGCTCTATCAGACTGTCTCCCGTCCATCACCTCCACTTCGATCTTGATCTTCCTTTACCACCTATTCAAACACTCATGCGCCCTTCGGCACCTATTTACCAATCGTGTCCCTACACTTCGTTCTCAGTCTACCACTTCCTATTCCAACTGTTCCCTTCTCTCATCCATATGAGTAAAAGAAAAACAAAAACAAGAAGCGGTGCCCGGCAGTCATTTTAGTGCTGACGTATAAACGCAACAGATATCTAGTCAAAGATGTCATATATCAAATTCGAAGTAAATTGGGTGAGAGTTGACGATTTTAAGCCAATTTGAACTTTTAGGCCCTACCCACCTGACACTGACCTCCCTACCGCTAACTGGGGGGCTGACCCCCAGATGTAATGAGGCATGTTATGGGATGCATATTTGAAAGATGCACATTTAGGTTTTGGTTTTACGTCGATACGACGAATTTGAAAGGTGTTATGGCGAAAAAAGGATTTATTTTACTTTTTTTTTTTTTTTACATCATGGGCCTTGGCCTAATTTGGGCCAAAATTTAATCAGGTGATCAGAAGGTCATAGCCCATCATCCCTGTAATTTTAGTCAAAATCTCACCTGTAATTTTCGCGTAAAGTTGTTAACAGACACACAGACAGACAGACAAACTGAGTGAAAACAATACCCGTCCCCGAGCCCCTCCAGGGCTGGGACGGGTAATTGAGGAGGAGGGAAGGAGGGAAGGACTGAGGAAAAATTATAATGATAATACAAGGGAATCGCGAAGTATGAAAAACAGGTAGGCTACCAGACTCGCACCATGCAGAGAGTAGGTACACGGCCAGATTAGCAGATATGGAGCAGTATGATGAAGGATGATGATGATGATGATGATGAGGAGGAGGAGGAGGATTACACAGGATTACACAGGAAAGCAAACAGCAACAGACCTTATGGTCCTTTCGAGGCTGCTTGTTAGAGAAAACTATGACTACAAGATCTAACTCTACATGTTGAAGGATAAGGATAGGAAAGCAAGAAGGCTCCCCCCACCACCAAACCCTCCAGGAAAAAGTGAGAAAAACCACCATGCAGCATGGAAAAACTGACATGGAAATTTTATAGGAAACATTGGAAAGGAAAAGTCACATTCTATAATACTTTATCTATAAGCTACCCGATAGAGTAACCTGAAAGAGAAAGTAAACAAATAAAATAATAGTTACGGCATGACATTATAAACCAGTTACATTGAGTTAATGGGAAGTCTGTGGACATAACGTGGAAGCTACGCACTGCACAGTGTGGATGTTTAGGGTGGTGCAGCAGCCTTGCCTGGCGCTTTTAAGGTAGGCAGCAGTCAATCAGGCCCTAGCTCCGTTTGCTCCACTGAGACAAGGAACTCTCCCATGTGGGACAAGTACACAAGTTTCATCCTGAAGCAGTGACCCCTGGTACATTAAAAAATCCCGATGGTGGTCACTTGACTAACAGGGACCCTCAGTGATCCACAGCCCATCACAGGTCGAAAGTAAGAATAGTGACCGTTAACTCAGGGTTATCTGTGCAGCTCCTAATCTGTGCTTATATTGCTTTCTTTGCGCTGGGGAGACTGAAAAGTATATAGGACGGGTGTCTCAGATAAAAGGGGACTGCACAGTGCACAGTGTGGATGTGCAATGCACAGAGTGGATGTTTAGGGGTGGTGCGGCAACCTTCCCTGGCGCTTTTAGGTAGGCAGCAGTCAATCAGGCAATAGCTCCGTTCACTCCACTGAGACAAGGAACTCTCCCATGTGGGACAGCACACAAGTTTCATCCTGAAGCAGTGACCCCTGGTACATTAAAAAATCCCGATGGTGGTCACTTGACTAACAGGGACCCTCAGTGATCCACAGCCCATCACAGGTCGAAAGTAAGAGTAGTGACCGTTAACTCAGGGTTATCTGTGCAGATCCTAATCTGTGCTTATATCGCTTTGTTTGCAGAATAAATTGGAAATGTATAATATCGTGACGCAACACTATGTACGGGTACATTGTTTACGGGGTGTCTTGTAGACTAAGGGGGCATGAACTTACATGTACCGTAGCTATAAAAGCAAGTTATTCGGACAGAAAAAGAGTCAGCTGAGGATTTTCATGCAAATACTTGTCTAATTTGTTTTTGAATGTCTCAATTGAGATACTGTTCACGGTATCTGAGGGTAATCTGTTCCAGATATTTACAACTCTGTTAAAGAAGAAGTATTTTGCTTCGTGGGATTGGAATCGTTTTCCCATGATTTTGCAGCCATTACTTCTGGTTTGACTCGACCGGTCTATATCAAAATGTTTATTCATGTCTAAGTTTTCATATCCCTTCATGATTTTGAAAACTTCAATAAGGTCCCCTCTTAACCTGCGCTTCGTTAGGCTAAATAATTTAAGTTCTTCAAGGCGTTCCTCATATGGTTTGTTTCTAAGTCGTGGTACCATTTTTGTGATTCTTCGCTGAATTTTCTCTAATTTTTCAATGTCCTTTCTGTAGTACGGAGACCAGAATTGCACACAATACTCAAGATGGGGGCGCACTAGCGAGTTGTACAAGGCAAGTATGACTTTTTCCGATTTAAACTTCCGAAAGTTCTTCCAATAAAACCCACTAGCTTGTTTGCAATTTTTACCGCATCGGTACACTGCTTGCTTGGTTTTAGGTCATTTGATATTATCACACCAAGATCCTTTTCACTGTCTGTACTTGATAACTGAATATTGTTCATTTTGTAATTTGCATGGACATTGTTACTTCCAATATGAAGTACTTTACATTTTTCTGTGTTGAATTTCATTTGCCATTTTTCTGCCCAGCTTGCTAAAGTATTAAGGTCATTTTGTAACTGCTGCCACTGTAATTTTGAAGTGACTTTACTGGTTATTTTAGTATCATCTGCAAATTTGGATACTTTACAATTTAGACCCTCATCAATGTCATTTATATAGATAATAAAAAGTATCGGTCCAAGTACTGAGCCTTGGGGAACGCCGCTGATCACATTACGCCATTTGGATTCCTTTCCGTTTATCACAACTCGCTGTTTTCGGTCTGACAGCCAGTCTTGTAACCATTTTAGCGTCTTTCCTTTTATTCCATGTGCTTCTATTTTTCTCATGAGACGCTTGTGAGGGACAGTGTCAAATGCTTTCTGAAAGTCGAGGTAAATCATATCTACTGCTCTTGAGTCATCGTATGATTTGTAAACAGCATGGAAGAAGTCAAGTAGGTTAGTTAAGCATGAACGACGATGTCTGAATCCATGTTGCGAGTCTTTAATTATATTATTTTCTTCTAGATAATTAACTATTTTATCTCTTATGATTTTTTCCATTAACTTGCACACTACTGATGTTAAGCTGATTGGTCTGTAATTTCCTGGGTGCGACTCATTTCCTTTTTTGAAAATTGGTGTTACATTTGCTAGTTTCCATTCGCGTGGAACTTTCCCAGTACTTAATGATTTATTGAATAAGACAGAGAGTGGCAGCAGTAACTCATGTTTTGCTTCATTGAGAATTCTCGGTGATATTTTATCGGGGCCAGGGGTTTTGTTTATGTCCGTACTATTTATGGCTGAAAGGATATCATTATTATGGATAGCATAGTTACTAAGGACTGTGCTATTTGCTTGGTTTGTGGGTAACAGTAGGTTTCTGGTGGTGTTTTCTACTGTAAAAACAGACGCAAAGTAATCGTTAAGAATGTTTGCCATTTCGACCTCATTTTCAGTGTGTCTGCCATTGTTTGTTTCTAGAGGACCTATTGATGTAGTCATAACCTTTTTCTTTCTAATGTAACTGTAAAATTCTTTAGGATTTGATTTGCACGTATTAGCAATGTGGATCTCCAGTGCTCTTTTGCTTTGTTTAATAAGTCTTTTCGATGTGCGGCGTAGATTATCATACTGTAATTTATCATCATTATTTTGTGTAGCTTTATATTTATGGTATGCCTGTTTTTTGGCTATTAAGTTACTTTTTATTTCACTGGACCACCACTTTGGTTTACTATTTCCAGCTGGACGTCTGTTACGTAGTGGCACACATGACTTTACCACTTCATTAAATTTTTCGGTGAATATTTCCCATGCTTGGTTTATGTCATCGGTTTCAGACATTTGATTCCAATCTCTAGTTGCAAGTAGCGCTCTGAGCCTGTTGAAATTAGCTCTACGATAATCTGGGACCTTTTCTTTGCTCTCCGTTTCTTTTACTTTTTCAGTAGTAATATTAAACTGTATAGTTCGATGATCACTGGAACTAAACTCAGGTCCTATTTCAACGTTGTTGACTAGGTTATCATTTGTAGTCAAGATGATGTCTAGGATATTGTTTCCTCTCGTTGGGTATTCTACGTGTTGGGAAAGGGCGCTTTCCTGAAGATTCGTATAAAGCTCTTGTCCTGAGTGTGCCGTCAGTGGTTCACCCCACTTTGTTACCGGTAGATTAAAGTCTCCAAAAATTACGCTATCCTCTTGACAACAAATTTCCGCAATTTGATCATAAAGTTTTTCATCTGTCTCAGTTGACTGTGCTGGCGGACGATAGATGAGACATATATTTATTTTGTGTGAATTAATACTTAGCTGAACATAACTGGCATCTATGTTGGTAATACTGGGTTTGGATAGCACAAGGGGATGGAGACTAGTTTTCACATATAGTAAAACACCGCCACCAGCTCGATGTGGTCGCTCACAGCTGAAAATATTGTACCCTGTTAGTGAGTATTAAGCTAGAAAGTCACGGTCAGATGTGTTAATCCAGGACTCTGTGATGCCAATGATGTCATAATTTTCTAGGTAAATTAGAGATTCTAAATCCTCAAACTTGTTACGTAGACTACGTGCGTTAGCATAGCAGACTCTAATTCCGTTCCGAACAGTTGGTGATCTGACTTTGTGGGTATTTACGTTAAGGTTACTGTTCCTGGACGTGCCGCGTTTTTTTATCTGAAGAGGGCAACATTATCGTGTAGAAGTCTACCTAGCCGTGCCGCTCCTACTGAGTTCAAATGGAGACCATCTTTCTGGAATAGAGAATGTTGCTCATAAAACTGGTCCCACAGATTGACAAAGTCGACTCCCTCTTGCGTGCAGAGAGATTTGAGCCGGTTATTTGTGCTGAAGGCCTTATCATAGAAACTATTTTCTGCCTTGATCCTTGGGAGTATACCAGATATTATCACATTTGTGGACTTAGTTTTGAATCGTTTGATCATTTCATGATACTTTGCTAGCAATTCCTCAGATCTACTGCGCTTCAGATCATTTGTACCAACATGGATAACGTATAGAGTTTGATCATTTGCGTCTTTTGTGACCTCATCGCAGGCTTCTGTGATATCACTTAGTCCACCTCCTGGAAAACAGTACCTCTTTCTGCTGATGGGGGCACGTCCACAAAATTCCTCCAGCTGACTGCGTACAATAGAGTCCCCAATAAGCCTTGTTTCTTCTGTCTCATTTACCGCTTCGGCAAGGATCTGGTAGCGATTATACGTAGTTATGGGAAGATGCTTCCTCGAATCTTTTCCGGGTTTTGCGCCATTTCTTACCATAGTAAAGGGGACTTCGCTTGGCGAGAACGTACTGAATCGCTGGGTGAGGAAGATACTGATACACTATTATTTGTGACTGCCTGATGGGCGGGGGGCTTGTGAGCTCGGTTTGTACGCTTCTTCCTTCTCGAGTGCTGTTGCTGACTCCTACATTTGCCACTACAAACTCTTTCAGTGTCTCAAACTCTGCCTTGAGTTCCCTGTAATTTCTCTGCGATTCAGCTAAACCATTTTCTAGATCTTTTCTAAAGATGCATAGTTTGCACACAGGCGTCGAAAAGTAATTTGAAAAATACTGAGCCGCAAAGCGACCAGTACACTCCTGGCAGGCCTTTAGGGTAGATGGCATTTTGCAGCAATATTTCCACAATCCCACACAAATAAAAAAATAGTATACAACTGGTTAATGGATGTTGTTACAAATGGTCAATTTACTCTATATATGAGATATTGAATTTCTAGGGAGGTTCACTTACTTTTTATATATTATCTTCCTTTACCAGTATAAAAAGAATAGAAAATCTACCTGCTATGGCACAATCCAACCTACATGGATTCTTTTACCAGTGTAAGAGGAACAGAAAATCTGCTTGCTATGGTACAACCTACCTTAACATGAACTGTGTAAAATGAAAAGGGAATCTACTTGCTAGGGTATGATCTAGCTTACCATGAATTGTGGAAATACACCATACACTGATTCACTGGAGAAAAAGGAAAAAAAAAAAAAAAAAAAAATAACAATGGAATGTTGGGGAAAAAATCAAAATAAAAACCTAGCTTCTCTCAGTGAACAACTGAAAATAAAAATAATATACAACTGGTTAAGGGATGTTGTTAAAAATGGACAATTTACTCTATAAATGAAAAATTGAATTTCTAGGGAGATTCACTTACTTTTTGTATACTATCTTCCTTTAACAGTATAAAAAGAATAGAAAATCCACCTGCTGTAGCACAAGCCAACCTACATGAATTCTTTTACCAGTGTAAAAACAGTAGAAAATCTGCTTCCTATGGTACAACCTAACTTACCATGAACTGTGTAAAATGTAAAGAAAATTTACTTGCTATGGTATGATCTAGCTTACCATGTATTGTGGAAATACACCATAAACTGATTCACTGGGAGAAAAAGGAAAAAAGAAAATAACAATGGAATGTTGGGGAGAAATCAAAATAAACACCTGGCTTCACTCAGTGAACAACGGTTTGTAGTGCAAAAACTATTTCACTGGTGTAACATCAATCACACAGTTGTTACTCTATACAGAAGACAGTGCTATTCACTTGCACTAAACTAGCAAGCAACTTAGTTAGTATTTGTTACGTTAGACTTTAAAGTAAGACGTACAAGGATGGTAGTGAGAACAAAAACAAAGAGAGCTGGTAGGTAAATACACTTTCGGTTCACTACACCATTTACTGTACTAGTGAGAAAAGATAATCTGTTTGTTAGATATCGTTCTAACTGACCTTGATCTGCGGGAAAATAAACTATAATATGTCTGAGACCAGAAATAACGGCGGGAAAGGGCAGGAATACGATGTGGAGGGTGGCGGTATATGTAAACAAAGGAACACGCGAACGCTTTACACCTTTAACCCGCTCTAAAACTTTTACATGAAATCTATTTAAATACTTTACACGGGGGAAATATGTCTACGACTCTTATACACTTATCTGATTCACTTTCAAACCGATCTTCACTCAAGCTTGTGGTTGAAACACTTGGATATGCGGAGCTGCTTTAATGCGTATGTATCTCAAGATGGCGCTGAGGAGGAGGAGGAGCAGGAGGAGGAGGAGCAGGAGGAGGAGGAGGAGGGGGAGGAGGAGGAAGAAGAGGAGGAGGAAGATCAGGAACAGGAGGAGGAAGGCGCCTGTGTGTGTGTGTGTGTGTGTGTGTGTGTGCACTCTCCTCCCTCCAGTGCGATGCAAGCCCCCTGTCCCCTACCCTCTCACTGACCTTCATAATTCCCCCTAATATCTTAGACCAAGAAAAAATGCAAATCCAAAGAGTAATTGGGTACATACGTAGTTCTTCCCCCCCACCACAAACCAGACAATAACGCCATACGTTGCTTCTAGACAGATTACATTCGGATGGGAGTAAACACAGACTTCTAACACAAGCAAACCAATAACCTTAACTTTTGGTCCCAGGCAAACTGCGCTAGGTGGGGTAGTGAGTGTGCTCTGTCCCCTAATTACGTACCAGGCTAATTGCTTTAATGATAAGGCAATGTGACGCCAATGACCGCCAGCAAAAACACGGTCGAGAGGGAAGAAGATATTAGCCGGGGTGGAATGAGACAATGGCGAGTGTCGTGACCAGGGCATATGAAACCAGCAGGGGGGCTCTCTTAAGTCGACCTATCAGCAAGAATAAACTACTCGTACAAGATGATATTATAATTCTGGAAATGTTCACGGAGAGTGTGTTCAACGAAATATATCTATAGACCCTAGGACAAACAAGAAATTCACTCAGCTACAAGGCTAACTCTGAATCATCCCAACCTTAGTTCACGCAGTTAACACTAAATGTTATGTGCTATCTGTGACCGACTCATATCCAGTCACTTGCCCAACGTGTGCTAACCAACCTATTATACACATACCACGATGCCTTTCACAAACCCTCTACTCCACTACTATCAACTCAAACGATTTCAGCTCTGTCTTCTACTCATCCTTCGAAACAGAAACACAGATGAGAATGAGAGACCCAACAATAACCCTGGACCAGGTGGGAATTTGCCAAGACACATATATCGACCTGAATTATATTTACCTGTAGAGGACAGGTCTAACCCTAAGACCACGTCGGGTATCCAGTCGGAGCTGCTTGGTCCTACTACTGGACCCAGCTGTAGATAAAACCCAAGGGAGTGTATATTCTGTTTGTTTTAATTCCTCTCTTGGATCATCTCGGGTGCCCAGTAGGAGATAATGACCTCCCTAGTGGATCAAGTGTACATGGAACCCAAGGGTATCGTCCTACTGTCTGTTGTATCCATTAGATCACCTATGTAACAACTCAGTATGGGCACAACTAATCATGTCGCTGGGGGCTGCAATCTGACAAACTCCTGTGGTTCTTGCTGTCACCACCACCAAGGCTCTGATAAGAAACTTGCTGGACAGTGGACACAAACACACACATACATTTCCCTAACCAAGATTAACCTCCACCGTTATCCACATACCCCTGCACTACCTCATACACAATCATATATATTGTACTCGCTCTTCAGGCTTTGCACTGTACACTGAGCCAGTCGGTTCATCAGAATTCCCCTGAATTCCCATCACACATATTGGTCATGACCAGTGAGTACAGAAACTGATTATAAGGTCAGACGAAACTCCCAATTTTTGATGGGCTATTCAGTATAGTGATTTGGCCACATTTTATACATATTAACTGTCTGTTATGCCTGCCTTGCGGTATACGATTATTATAATGAGTGTGAATTGAATATATTCTTTATCACCAGTACCAACACACCTGTAGTATGGCGTGGATTATTATTTCTTACCGTTGCAGTTGCAGTTGTGGTGAGTGTAGCCTATACACTGTATATACACTGTATATGGCTAGTGAGGGAGTGATCGCCCTCTACCTACACAGATCAAAAGCCCTCGGGAGCAGGGGGGTGGTTGCTTTCTCAGGCAGAGGAACTCCTTGAGAGTGAAATGGCTGGGAAGCATGCCGGCACGTGACTGGCTACAGCATAGCTGGGTCTTTCGGGTGTGGGCAATCAGGCAAGTTAGCTGCCTACTGCGACTGCAACACAATGGCGAGGTGTTCAGGAAGTTAGCCAAAGAAACCTTGATGGACTCTGAAAGAACAATAATGGCCCCCAGTCCCGTGCAGCCCTTAAATGGGCAGGGGGTGCTAAGAATCTCACGGTTGCCTCAGTTACAATCTAATTCCTTTGTCAATGCAAAAAATACAATTAAAATTGGTAACTGGAATGTGAGAACGCTAAATCATGACGGTAAAATCGATGAGTTAGTGAAGGTTTTTCAAAATTACGGACTTGATATTTGTGCTCTGGCAGAAACTAGATTAACTGGAGTCGATAAGTTGGATTTGGAGGATGGTATACGTTTATTGATATCTGGCCGACAGGACGGAATGCATTATCAGGGAGTAGGATTGTTGCTGGGTTGTAAAGCAAATAAGGCTTTATGTGAGTGGGATCCTATAGATGAGCGATTGCTATACGCACGGTTTAAATCAAATCATGGCAACATCAGTCTGTTTGTGTGTTATGCACCTACTAATGATGCACTCGATGAAAGGAAAGACACATTTTATGAAAAGTTGCAAGAAGGAGTAGGAAGGGTACCTAGACATGATGTTTTGATCTGCGTTGGAGACTTTAATGCAGTAATGGGCTGTTCAAATGAGGGATTTGAGGCATGTATGGGTAAGATGGGAGTTGGTAGTAGGATGAGTGAAAACGGAGTGAGGTTTGGAAGCTTCTGTCTAGCAAATGACTTAGTCATCGGGGGCACACTCTTTCAGCATTGCAACATACACAAGACAACTTGGGTGTCGCCGTGTGGAAAATGTAAAAATCAGATTGATCACATCGCTATCAGTAGGAGGCATAGAAGTTCTCTGCTAGATGTTCATGTTAAACGGGGAGCGGATATTGGTAGTGACCATCAACTCAGCATTGCAAAAATAAGGTTTAAACTTAAAAATCAGAAGAAGGAAAAATCTGGTGTTGGTAGATACGATATTGTTAAGCTTAGAAGAGAAGGAGAAGAAAAGAAGGAATTCAGATTAGAATGCAGAAATAGGTTTTTGGTGTTGGAAACGTTGGAAGAGGGGGAGAGAAGTGTAGATGAGATGTGGGAGGATGTGAACAAAGTTTTGCATGAGACTGCTGAATGTACGATTGGAAGGAGACATAGATTCAGGAGAAAGAAATGGATATCAGAGGAAACGTGGGATATGATAAAAAAGAGAGGTGAGGCTAAATTGAGGAGTGAGATGCAATGCGTTGATGAACGAGAGATTGAATTAGCAAGAGCTGCGTACTGGAGTTTGAATTCAGAAGTAAGAAGGTTAGCTAGGAGAGATAAAAGAAGATGTGTGGATGAAAAGGTTGCAGAGACTGAAATCCTAATAAACAAAAATGATGGACAGAGTCAAAGAATAGCATATGAATCGATTAGAGAACTGAGTGGTAATGCAGGTAAACGCAAGGAAATACCAATTAGAGACAGGGAAGGAAATTTATTGACCAAAGATGGAGATATTAAAAATAGATGGAAAGAGCATTTTGAGACAGTTCTTAATAGACCAATACCACCAGAAGAGGATATACCGTCTGCTCAGGAAGATTTAAATATAGAAACAGGAGAGTTGAGGCTTGCAGAAGTGGAGAAAGCAGTAAAACAGTTAAAGAATAATAAGGCACCAGGGGAGGATGGTTTATTTCCGGAAATGTTTAAAGTGGAGGGGGATAGATTAATAATGATCTTGACCAAGCTATTCAATAAGATATGGGTGACGGGGTTACTACCATCAGTTTGGAAGAATGGTGTAATTGTTAAAGTTCCGAAGAAAGGAGACCTGAGTGAATGTGGTAATTGGAGGGGAATCTCTTTGTCTCCGATAGCTTTGAAAGTTTTCAGTAGAGTGTTGTTAAATAGGTTGGAGCCGGTGGTTGAGGGTATTCTGAGGGATGAACAGGCTGATTTTAGAAAGGGACGTGGTTGCAATGATCAGATCTTTATAGTTAGGCATTTGATGCAGCAAGTTAATGAAATGAGAGTACCGTTAAGTCTTTGTTTTGTTGATTTTGAAAAGGCTTTTGATAGTGTTTCGAGAGAGTCTATGGGGAAGATCATGAGACATTATGGAATACCAGAGGAGTTTGTGAGGGTCATTATGAACATGCATGAGGACACATTTTGTAAAGTGATGGTTGATGGTTGTCTGAGTGATTCGTTTGAAGTCAAGTCCGGAGTAATTCAAGGTGGTGTTCTATCGCCTTTACTATTTATATTGGTCATTGATTACATTATGAAACGTGTTGGAACAGAAACCGGTGCAGGTATACTTTGGGGAGAGAACAGGAAACTTTTGGATTTAGATTATGTAGATGATATAGTTTTGATTTGTGATGGGCCAGAAGAGATGCAGAGAGTGTTGGACTGTTTGGTGAGTGAAGGTCGCAAGGTGGGTTTGGTTATTAATTGTGGAAAAACTGAAATAATCAATATGAATATGGAAAATGCGCAGGAATGTGTAATTGGAGGTATGGTTGTAAAGCAAGTTGATAGATTTAAATATTTAGGTACTTATTTAGCCAAGGATGGTTCTTTGAACTTTGAATTCGAGGAAAGGTTAAAGAAGGCTAATCAGGCAATGGGAATGCTTAAAAATATTTGGAATAATAACAATTTCTCTGTGCATACAAAAATCAAACTTTATAAGGTAATGGTTAGGAGTATCTTAATTTATGGACACGAGTCTTGGTACAGCACAGTGACTATGGAAAATAAATTCTTGGTGTTTGAAAATAAAGCACTTAGAAGAATATTAGGAGTTAAGTGGTGGGAAAGGATACCAAATAGTAGAATTAGAGAAATAACGGGAGTGCAGCCGATCGATGAATATATTAGATTCTCACGATGGAAGTGGCTAGGACATGTGTATAGGAGACAGGGAATAGTACGAGGTACACCAGGGTGGGTGGCACTTGGTAGGAGAGGTAGAGGAAGGCCAAAAGAGACGTGGGTGAGGACAATGAGACGGGAAGCTGGAAATGAGTGTTGGGGAGATCTTGAGGAGTTAGCACAAGATAGGATGTGGTGGTGTGAGTTCATCGAGGCCCTATGCATCCCCGAGGGTGCCACAGGAAATGATTGATTGATTGATTGTTGCAGTACCAGAAGCATTTCATAGGTTGCATGGAACCAGGCAACGGCAGCAGGAATATGAAAGAGGTTATTGTTTTTAAAGGACGAAATGACAAGATGTCTGCCAATATTACCCAAAAAAGTGTTAATAATAAAAACATTCTCTCTCTCTCTCTCTCTCTCTCTCTCTCTCTCTCTCTCTCTCTCTCTCTCTCTCTCTCTCTCTCTCTCTCTCTCTCTCTCATTTATCTGTTACATAACTTAAATCTTCCTTCTTGAATCAATATTTTTTCCCGCGAGTAACCTTTAATGGTACAATGACTGTCGATACCGATCGTGTGTGTGTGTGTGTGTGTGTGTGTGTGTGTGTGTGTGTGTGTGTGTGTGTGTTTCCCCATTACGTCAACCCCACGACTCCCATTAACTCGTACAGGTATTTACAGCTAAATTAAATTGTATACTATGTGCTGACTAACCTCCCAGTTCTCCTCCACTTCCTTCTCCTCCCTCACATTCTAATCAATAACTCTTCTTCCTCCTCCTACTCAATAACTGTTTTCTTCTCCTCCTCCTCCTTTTCTTCCCTTACTTAATTCTCCTTCTACTTACCCTCCTGTCCACAGTACACACGCGTAATTTTCTACTGAACTAAAAGTCACATTGAAATTAAAACCTAACAAAATGTGACTTACCTGCACTCATTTTCTCTTTTCCTCCTTCACTCCTTCTTTCTCATTCCTTTCCTCTCTTTTACTCTCTTGTTTGTCTCATCTCCTCTTCTTCCTTGTTCTCAAAGTATCATCAAAACTCACCTAGAAACAAAATAAAAGAGCATTTGAAATGCGAAAAAAAAAATCATTACGGGGAAGAAAAGCAAGGAAGTCTCTCTCTCTCTCTCTCTCTCTCTCTCTCTCTCTCTCTCTTTCCATCCTCACGCCTCACATTCCTTCATGCAACATTGCATACAAGTCTTACTGGAAGCCATCACTATTTCAGTACCTCTCATCCGAAAGTACATGAGATATTTAGTTGATAAATTTTTGTGTGATGTTATTGCTATAAAAAATTATTGAAGGGGGACCTTTATTTTCAGTTAAGGTTTTCGCTAAAAATCTGTTGCTCTAATAATACCGGGTACTGTATTTATTCACTGGCTAAATCAGTGTGAATTAATTTCCAACATAACCACGAAAACACAGTTATTTTATGTTCCAACTCTAAGTCTCTGGATTGCTATAGAAACCGATAAAATATTAATAGGATTTTGACCCATTTACCCCACAATAGCGAAGGAATATCTAAAAAAAAAAAAAAAAAAAAATCCTTTCTTGATGCACTTTCCATCTATCGTTAAAAAAACGGTGAGAAAAAACAATTCAGATTAACTAAAACTACCGGAAACTTTACTGAACTTTTATTTCTGTTTCTTCAAATTGTTACCACAGTTCAGGACCTCCGCCAACACCACCTCCTCCTCCTGGCAAACTAGACTTTATCCTTCCACCTCCACCCTCGCGACCTCACTCAGTCATACTCCACCTTCGCCTCCTCCACCCTCAACTACTCGCATCTCGTCACTCCATCCATTTGTACTCCACCTTCGCCTCCTCCACCCTCAACTGCTCGCATCTCGTCACTCCATCCATTCGTACTCCACCTTCGCCTCCTCCACCATCAACTACTCGCATCTACACCACATCATATTCTTGTTCCTCATCCAGTCTTGTAATGGAGGTCACACCTACTATGGTTCCATCTCCCAATTTCCTCACTTAACACTCCCTCACACATCAAGCATTCCCTCACACCTCATACTCCCCTCTCCCCATCCCCTCAGATCTAGCCTTACAACTGATCCTCCGCACATACTGCAATAGTCTCAGTGTCATTTCTCTCTCTTCCCTCATATTGTCCCGTCATATCTAGCCTCCCACACCTGACCCTCCCCTCCCCATATCTTATAACTCATCAGTATCACCTCCTTTCCCTTCTTTGTCTCTCTGCCGCTAATCTCACCTTTTTTTTCTCCTGGAATGTATCACTGCTTCCCTATTTCTCACACCTTTCATCTCTCTCTCTCTCTCTCTCTCTCTCTCTCTCTCTCTCTGTAATGTAATGTAATGTGAGGGTATAGTTTGGTGTAATGTAGTGATGTGACGGTGTATGCGTGGTGTGGTGTGGCGTGGTGTGTGAAGTGAATATGTGGTGACATCATTTTGAATGTGCCACCAAACACAGTCAGCAGTGATAGAGGTGGTGGTGATGTTCTGAGTGTCAGACGATGATCGAGGTGGTAGTACTGTTATACAATGGTTACGGAAGTGGTGGTAAAGAGATGGTTGCTGTGGCTGTGGTGGGGCGGTGGTGGCGGTGGCAGTGGCGGTAGTGCTGTGGGTATTATATGTATTAGTGCTGTGAAATCCCTGGCTGCGTAAGTGGTGATAAAGTGACTGCTGTTGTGGTTATTGTAGGGTAGTGATGGTGCTGATCTAAGTGGTGAGAGCGGCGGTGGTGGCTGAAGTGATGAACCCGCCATGGTGTTGTAGTAGTAGTTGTTCCCTAGGCAGTCTGGCCGAACAGCCCCGAGTCCCTTAGGAAGGTCACGGCCGAGACCGGGCTTTCCCACAGAGTTCTCAAAGAGTGTATGTTGTGTTGTTGGCGTAGGTGATTGTGTGCAATGCAGTCTTCCATGATGTGCTTAAGAGTATGGGGTGCTGTGTTGCATCCTGGATAGGCATCAGCGACGGAGTCATCCAGCCTCTTCTGGTAGCTTAAGAGGGCTGGATGGTGCCCACTTATCAGCCTGGCCAGGTGGACCCTGTCCTCACGAGGGAGATAGGATTCAGAAGGGTGGATGTCAGGAGGCCGTGTATGCAGCTGTGTGTTGTTTTTAAGTGACTGAATGGAGCGGCGAGTGATCTGAGTGTGGATATGCTTCTGGAAGCTGGTCTGAGCTGGGCGAGGGGGGAGAAATGACAGTATTTTTGTATGGTATCGTTTGCTGGGTGTTGTTTTGATGTTCCTTGGTGTGGGTGCATGTGCTGCCATGTAATATAGTGGTTGTTGTGGAGGCTGCAGCAAGAAACTGGGTGCCTCTCATGTCTAGGTGATCCTTGACTTTGAGAACTTTGGTTTCTTGATGTAGGTGGTCTGTGGGTGTAGTAGCTGTGCAGCCTGTGATTATTTTTAGGGACTTGTTCTGTATGGTCTGTAGAATGTTGCAGTGTGTTTTGGTGAGGTTAGGAGCCCAGGCAGGGCTTACATGATTCATCACTGAACTTATGTATTGTTTGTATACTGTGGTAGTGGTGGTTTCATTGTTGTGTTCGAATGCCATGGTGTTGTAGGTAACTGGGTTCAGTAGTGGTGGTGGTTGTGGTGAATTCGTTATTATAGCAGTGGTTGTAATACAGTTCAACTATAATCCCATGTGTGGTGGTGGAGGCTGTCACAGTAAAGTTGCCCCGAAACAATTGCACTCGATCCATAATTTATACACCACACTACCCCTGCCACCCACACCTTTACACACACACAGTAATACCCCCGCTACACACACACACACACACACACACACACACACACACACACACACACACAATCCAAAATAACGTCAGGCTGTCACGTAGGTCACTACCACATGACTCGAACTGTCACTAAATGCATGACTATCGGATCACCTTAACATTGACATCCACTGTAAATACTTGTTGCAGCGGCGGCGGGGGCGGCGGCGGCGACGGCAGCAGCAGCAGCAGCAGCAGCAGCGAAGATAATAATAATAATAATAATAATAACAGTGTTTATTCACTGATGCCATGGTATATATATATATTGTTACATAGCCTATGATTTCATCATCCTTTGTGTAATTTTAACGCACAGTATGCTGCATGTTTGATCACGAGCGTGTTCTGCCTCAGTTCCCCCCTTCTACCGTTATAGTAGAGTAAGTCGTCATTTCTGGAGTTCAGACCAGGATTGTCAACTCTTTGTCCCCATGGCTTCATTTGCGCATCCTTCTTACAAGTTGTATCAAGCTCTGCTGGCCCCTATATAATGAGCTCAGTCTCTGCATCATTGCCACTTAGATCTGCTCCTCATTTTGTTCACATCTCTGTCCTCCCCTGTACAGTTATTATTATTGTGAGTGCTCAAGAAATCTCCAAACATCTAGCAGTTGTGTGTAATTTGAGTATAACTTGTATTTTTTTCTTGTACTGTATAACATAAGTTTAATTTGTAGGCCTAGTGAAGTTTTTGTAATTCATGTAGGGATCTTTATGTCCATCAGTTTTAATATTATTTTGTATCTGTAATAATTTATCTTGCATTCACTGAGTATTATCTGGTATCTCATTTGATCAGGGCTGACTTAGATAAATTTACTCATGCTAATTTTGTGTTAATAGAGGCTATTGCAGTTAACCATATATTCAACCTGTTTTTGCCATTACATTATCCTTATGAGTCCTGAATGTTTTGTTGTTAATTTAAGCAATAAACGTTAACTTGTAATTTTACCTAACTCTTTGTTTTGAACCTGGAACTTTACGGGACAGTAGTGACTCTTCGTATTCTCACTTAAAGTGTACATTATCTTTCTCTGTTCCGTAACATAAATTTGGCGACCTCTCATCAGGATATTCAGGATATTATCATAAGGATATTGCTTTATATTTTGTGACTGTTACTTATTCATGATGTCTACTATTACTACGCTTGATGAAGCCAAAGATTTTTTGTCAAATGTGCAAACAGTGTGTGATGTAGAAAACAGAACAAAGAATGAACTTAAGCTTGTTGCTCAACAATTGGGAATTGCTGTTCGCTCTCATCATTCTAAAGATCAAATTGTTGACATGATTAATGAAAGTTTGTTTAATGTAACTCCTCCAAATGAGCAAACGCAGATTGAATTAGCTAAGTTACAGCTAGCCCTGCAGGAGGCTCATGTGAAGGAAGCTGAATTTCAAGCACAGGCTAAGGAGGCTGAATTTCAGGCAAAAGCTAAGGAGGCTGAGGCACAAGTTGAAATTGCTAGGATTCAGGCAGACCATGAGTATCGCATGAAACAAGGTGGAACTGGATCATCTAGCTCTGATGATTTTGATGTGGCTAAAAATGTTAAACTTGTCCCTCCTTTTAATGAATCTGATTTAACAAAGTATTTTCAGTTGTTTGAGAGGGTAGCTACAGGTTTTAGTTGGCCCAAGGAGTATTGGCCAGTACTCCTTCAAACTGTTCTCACCGGTAAAGCTCAAGTAACTTATGCATCTTTGCCTCAGGATCAATCTGATAATTATGATGTAGTTAAGAGCTTGATTCTTAAGGCCTATGAGCTTGTTCCTGAAGCCTATAGATTAAAGTTTAGGACAACTTACAAGCAAGATAAGCAATCCCATGTTGAGTATGCAAAAATCAAAGAAGATCTGTTAGAGCAGTGGTTAAATTCTAAGAATGTGGATTCTGATTTTGACAAATTTAAGCAGATGATTTTGCTGGAGGACTTCAAAAGGTGTATTTATAAAGATGTAAGCCTGTATCTTGATGAGAAAAGAATAGATAATTTGTCTGATGCTGCAGTTTTAGCTGATGAGTATGTTCTCACTCACAAGAGATCTTCTAAAGAAAAAGGGAAAGCTGAGAATAAGTACGTTGCCTCTACTCAGAGTACAGGTAACAGGAAAGAAAATAAAGATGATGTTTCTCAGGAAGTAAATACCAGCTTCACCTCTAGATTTCAGAAAAGTAAATGTACTTATTGTAGTAAGCTTGGTCATACTACGGAGAGAAGTTTCAGGAGACAGCGTGATGTGAACAAAAAGGAGTCTTTAAATATTCAGTCAATTGGTCTAGTGTCCACTCTTGAGAGTTCCCAGAATTCTTTAACTGAGTTAACTGAACCTGCTTTGAGGGGTAACTTAAATTCTCATGATGGAGCTCCTCTTTTGAGCAGTAACTTGGGTGACACTCTCAAGAGTTCATGTGCTACTTTCCTGTCTGATGGTTTTGTCAGTCCTCTGGACAGTAATGACAGGAAATCAGTTAAAATATATCGTGATACAGGTGCTTGCCAGTCCCTTATGCTGACCAGTGTTCTAGGCTCTAATGTTAATTCCTCTGATGAAACTGTAATCTTACAAGGTGTAGGGAATAATTACTTCTCTGTCCCTCTGTGCAGAGTGAATTTAGAGTCTGGTTTTGTTAATGGTTCCGTTATGGTTGGGTTGGTTGAGACACTCCCAATGTCAGGTGTAACTTTCTTACTTGGAAATGATATTGGTGGAAGTCAAGTGTGTCCAGCTCCTCAGTTGTCTAGTGAGCCAGTGGCTGCGGCCCAGGATTGTGATGTCCCTGACGTGTTCCCTGCATGTGCTGTCACTAGGGCTAAGTCTAAAGTTACTGGTGATTTAGAGGATAATGATGATGATGATGTTATCCTAGCTGACACTTTTCTTGCTAATTTGGACCACTCACCAGATGAGGCAGTACCCCGTAGTGTTGATAATTTGTCTCGTCAAGAGTTGGTTGAGTTGCAGGTTGCTGACCCTGAGATGAAAGGTCTAGCTAACTCTGCTTACAGTGAAGAAGAGTCAGCCGGTGCTTCTACTTGTTATTATGTAAAGTCAGGAGTACTTATGAGGAAGTGGAGACCCCCAACAGCATCAGCCGACTGTGAATGGGAGGTTGTACATCAAGTTGTCATCCCTCGTGTTTGTAGGCAGGATATCATTAGAGTGGCTCATGATTCCAGTTTGGCAGGACACTTTGGAGTGAGGAAGACTGTGGCACGCATTTTGAAACACTTCTACTGGCCAGGTATCTTCAGGGATGTTTCCTGGTATTGTAAGTCTTGTCACACCTGTCAAGTTGTGGGGAAGTGTAATCAGACCGAAAAGGTTGCACCTCTAGTTCCCATTCCTCCTTTTGAGGCGCCTTTCACCCGTGTGTTGGTGGATATTGTGGGCCCTCTTCCTAAGACTTCTTCAGGATTTTCTTATGTGTTGACCATGATTGATATAGCTACTCGTTATCCTGAAGCCATTCCACTTAGAAACATCTCAGCAAAGAACGTGGTTAAGGAAATGCTAGGGTTCTTCACAAAGTTTGGTCTGCCCAAGGAGGTACAGTCAGACCGGGGAAGTAATTTCATGTCAAACGTTTTCAAGCAGTCTCTGAAAGAGTTGGGCATCACCCAGATCACGTCTTCAGCTTACCATCCCCAGACCCAAGGAGCGTTGGAGAGATATCATCAAACACTCAAATCGATGCCCAAGAAATACTGTTTGGAACATCAGAAAGACTGGGATAAAGGTCTTCCATTCGTTGTGTTTGCTGCAAGAGAATCTCCAAATGAATCACTGGGCTTCTCACCTTTTGAACTACTGTTTGGCTATGAAGTAAGAGGACCCCTTAAGTTACTCAAGAAATGCTGGCTGTCGGAGGAAGATGACGTCAACCTGCTGGAGTATGTGATGAAGTTCAGAGAACGGCTGTCCACTGCTTTACAGCTGGCGAGAGAGAATTTAGGAGCTGCTCAGGAGAAGATGAAGATTTGGTATGATAAGAAGTCCAGGTCACGCCACTTTCAGCCAGGAGATCAGGTTTTGATTCTGCTACCGATTCATGGGCAACCTCTTCAAGCCAAGTTTAGTGGTCCTTATTTCGTGGAGAAGAAACTCAGTGATGTCAACTATGTCATCGCCACACCAGATCGTAGAAAGAACAAGCAACTATGTCACATCAACATGCTAAAGTTGTATCACAGGCGGGACGAAAATAACCCCGTCTGCACTGTAGCTGTTCCACCCGAGTCTGCAAGTGAAGCTTTCCCATGCAGTATGAACCTGAGTGATAGTTTGGGGAAGAATCCTGATATCATGAATGATCTCCAGACTAAGCTTTCTCATCTACCTCCCGAGGAAAAGCAGGAGTTTTCGGCATTACTGCAGGAGTACCCGCAAGTGTTCCGTGCCACTCCAGGAAGAACTACTGTGTTGATGCATGATGTCGAGGTTGGAGACGCAAAGCCAATTAAACTGCTTCCTCACCGTGTGAACCCAGTGAAAGTTCCTCTCATCCAGAAGGAGCTTGGCTACCTGTTGGATCACAAGATGATTGAGCCCTGTCAGAGCGAGTGGAGTTCTCCTTTCACTCTAGTCCCTAAGCCAGGTGGGTCACAGAGGCTTTGCATCGACTACAGACGTGTTAATCAGATAACTAAAACAGACACTTACCCTCTCCCTCGTGTGGAAGATTGCATAGACAAGATCGGAAAGGCTAGGTACATAAGTAAGTTTGATTTGTTAAAGGGATACTGGCAAGTACCTATGACTGAACGTGCTAGGGAGATCTCATGTTCTGTAACACTAGGAAAGGCTTTTGCATGTTCTGTAATGCCGTATGGTATGAAGAATGCATCAGCCACATTTCAGAAGCTCATGAATGTTGTAACAGAGGGTTTGGCAGGGTGTGTTGTTTATATTGATGATGTATTAATCTTCAGTGACAACTGGAAAGATCACCTATGCCATGTCAGTAAATTTCTTGACCGTTTAGTTCATGCTAATCTTGTAGCTAATTTATCAAAGTGTGAGTTTGGTCAAGCTAAAGTTCAGTACCTTGGGTATGTAATTGGTGATGGACATGTTGCACCACCAGGAGCTAAGGTTCAGGTTATAAGTGATCTTCCCAGACCTAAAAGTAGGAAAGAGCTACAAAGATTTTTGGGAATGGTAGGTTATTACAGGAGATTTGTTCTTAACTTTTCTATTCTTGTATCACCACTTACAGACCTACTGAAAAAGGGAGTTGAATTTGTCTGGACCGATAACTGTGAATCCTCTTTCAACAAACTTAAAGCTATTCTATTAAGTCAGCCAGTGTTCGCTACTCCAAATTTTGCTAAGCCTTTTAAGATGGCTGTTGATGCAAGTGATACAGGAGCTGGGGCTGTTTTGCTGCAAGAGGATGATCAGGGTATTGAACATCCTGTATCTTATTACAGTAAGAAGTTCACTCCACCTCAAAAGAACTACTCCACTATTGAGAAAGAGCTTTTGGCCTTGATTTTGGGTTTACAGCATTTTTCATTTTATTTGTGTTCTGGTTTTGACCCCATAGTCATTTATACCGATCACAACCCACTGAAATTCCTTAGTAAGTTTAAAGATAAAAATCAGAGATTGACAAGATGGAGTCTACTTCTTCAGGAGTATTCATTAGACATACAACATGTCAAGGGGAAAGATAATGTTATTGCAGATTGCTTATCTAGACTTTAGACAGATTGTTTTAGAGTAATAAGAAATTTCCTTTGTAAATTTCTTTTTCTTTGTGGGGAGGTGTTACATAGCCTATGATTTCATCATCCTTTGTGTAATTTTAACGCACAGTATGCTGCATGTTTGATCACGAGCGTGTTCTGCCTCAGTTCCCCCCTTCTACCGTTATAGTAGAGTAAGTCGTCATTTCTGGAGTTCAGACCAGGATTGTCAACTCTTTGTCCCCATGGCTTCATTTGCGCGTCCTTCTTACAAGTTGTATCAAGCTCTGCTGGCCCCTATATAATGAGCTCAGTCTCTGCATCATTGCCACTTAGATCTGCTCCTCATTTTGTTCACATCTCTGTCCTCCCCTGTACAGTTATTATTATTGTGAGTGCTCAAGAAATCTCCAAACATCTAGCAGCTGTGTGTAATTTGAGTATAACTTGTATTTTTTTCTTGTACTGTATAACATAAGTTTAATTTGTAGGCCTAGTGAAGTTTTTGTAATTCATGTAGGGATCTTTATGTCCATCAGTTTTAATATTATTTTGTATCTGTAATAATTTATCTTGCATTCACTGAGTATTATCTGGTATCTCATTTTATCAGGGCTGACTTAGATAAATTTACTCATGCTAATTTTGTGTTAATAGAGGCTATTGCAGTTAACCATATATTCAACCTGTTTTTGCCATTACATTATCCTTATGAGTCCTGAATGTTTTGTTGTTAATTTAAGCATTAAACTTTAACTTGTAATTTTACCTAACTCTTTTGTTTTGAACCTGGAACTTTACGGGACAGTAGTGACTCTTCGTATTCTCACTTAAAGTGTACATTATCTTTCTCTGTTCCGTAACAATATACATACGTACACACACACACACACGCTTCCATGCATACAACAGACACACTTTCATGCACACGTCTATCTATCTGTCTATCTATTGCCAGACGCCATAATCCCGTACGGGGTGGCCATTTGACTCTGAGTTATTTGTTTTACGGGGAGGGGCACTAACCCTCCACCAACCCACTTGACACGTAGGGAGCACGTATGGTTTGGTTATATGGTTACCACCCAGCGTTGTAAATGGTTTCTTTGCTTACAGGAAACCATTTGGCTTGTCACTCAATGTAAAGCCACCTGTAACGGAAAGAAAAACAATAAGTAGTGACAGGAAAGATGGGAGAAATAGGAAGAGAGGAGGGCAGGCACAGAAAAAGAATGATAAAGGCTAAGGAAGAAGTAGGCAGCACTACATCAAGTCGTACATATACATATATATATATATATATATATATATATATATATATATATATATATATATATATATATTTATTAAATTTTTTCTTGGTTTTATATTCTTTTTACCTTATAAAGAAAACCCTGATCTAAAGACCCTAAAACTAATCACCTAACAGACAAATCACTAACCTCTACTAAATCTTACAAAGACAAATAGCTAGACCCACACTAATGGTAAAAATACCTCGACTAACATACCTTATTTTTTTTTTTTTTTTGCTTATTCTTTTTGGGGCCTATCGATGATTGGGGCCAAAGCCCCTGGTCATTAAGGCCGTATATATATATATGTATATACTTATGAACATATATACATATATATACAAACATATAAATATATACATACATAGACTCACACACGCTTTCATGCATATATACAGACACACTTTCATGCACACGTATACATATATATATATATATATATATATATATATATATATATATATATATATATATATATATATATATGTTAGGACTCCATATTATAATTACAAATCATAATAGATAGATAGATAAATAGACAGATAGACAGCTCTATGCGAGCCTGGGAATGGGAAATGATCTTGCAAGTTACACTGAGGAAAAGCTGACGACAGATTACGAAGTAGCCAGTCAGGATATGATGCAGTTAGTTTGTCAGCGATACACCAGATGAACACACATACACACATACTCACACACAGGCTTCTAGAACTTTCCAACCACAGGGAACACACGTGATACGACTCCTGTTTCACCAGAATTTAGGAAAGAGAGCTCAGAAGAAGAGAGGCCATAGAATCGGCAGGGTGTAGGGAGGAAGGCTTAGCAACTTGAGAGAGAGAGAGAGAGTCAGGGAGATAGCTAGCGGGACTCTACTTTATACTTCGCTCTGTGTGAGAGACTTGTTAATATTTCCAAGACAAATAAAAATAGTCCCATACTATTCTTCACCTTTCCCGTCATTGCATGACAAATGGGAAAGAAGATTATCTACTTACAAAGCTACTCAAGTATAACAACCGCTCGTCCACAAGTCTACTATATATAACTTCTCTACAAGTAACTACAAAGTCTTTTTTATGACACATACATATATATATATATATATATATATGTACAATAGATTTCATTTTATTTATTTTTTTTATATTTCTATTTTTTTAAATTTTTTCTTGGTTTTATATTTTTTATACCTTATATTATAAAGAAAAAACTAATCTGAAGACCCTAAAACTAATCACCTGACAGACAAATCGCTATCCTATAGTAAATCCTACAGAGACAAATAGCTAGACCTACACTAATGGTAAAAATACCTCGACTAACTGAACACCATCGACTGCAGATATGTAATGCCTCTCTACATTACATACCTGCACTCATCACCTGGTGACTATCAGTCGAGGCACAACCTAATGTAAAGGACATCAATATATGAAAGGGAACCAGACGAGTGAGGAACATTTCCATATACGTCGGCTGTCGGCCCTAATTAGAATAACTTAAGCAAGATGGTATAATGTATTTACATAATTTGTACACAAAGTGAAGGACTTCGCCCAACAGACCACCATCGACTGCAACTGCCCAATACCTTTCTATATTGCACACTTACACTCATCAGCTGGTGACTGTCAGTCGAGGAAAGGGGTTTAATGTTGGGGACATCAATATTAGAAATAGATCAGTGGGTGGAGGATCTACTTCAAATATGTCAACTGTCAACCCTAATTAATAGTACAATATATACATAATTACAGTCAATAAAAAACAAAACCATACACTAAAATTGTCACGTCACTCTGATCAGTCCGGTCTCTCTCAAGAAAGCCATCAATTTATCAATCATAACAATGTCCCCATCACCCAGGATGGTGGAAAGGGTGAAGGGGACGTCTGCTGCGCCGCAGTAATTTATAAGTGAAGCGCGTTCACGAATAAATCGCCGACAGCCCAGGATGATATGACTGATAGATAACACCACATCACAGATGTCACAGTGCGGTGGGAATCGTTTTTCAATATAAGGTTTCATGTGAGTTATTAAGGTGGCATTAAGCCGTAACCGTGCCAACACTTTTTCTTCCAGGCGACTGGGACGGTTGGCAGTTGCCCAGTCGCCCAGGTACGGCTTACATGTTGGAATATTTAGTCTGGTCCACTGACCTTGCCTCAGAAGATTTATTGATTTCTTTCCGAGAGAGAGACTCAACTGTAGATCACGAGGAACGTCCCAAGTCTCCTCGAGTTCTACAGCCAACTTTGCAAGTAAGTCAGCCTGCTCATTGCTGTACATGCGAACCAGGCACCCAGATCAGCGTGAATGACTTGCTGCATGAATGCAACTTATTAATGATGCGGCCCTGGATCTCGTGAGAGTCCGTAGTACAAGATGCAATTGCCTGAAGGGCTGATTTTGAATCTGAAAATATGACAGATGAGTCATGCCTAGAATTGAGAGCATAGTCTATGGCTTTGTCAATAGCAAAAAGTTCAGAGGCAAACACAGATGTATGAGTCGGCAACCGATACTTGAGGGCACATTCGGTCCACTATACACTTGCACCCACATATTCACTCGACTTGGAACCGTCGGTGTCCAAGTGGTGGGACCCCAAGTGACGAATGATGATGTTACGAAACAAGTGGTGGACCTCCGCCTCCGGCGCCTTGGCCTTTGGTGCTGGGAGCCATGATACATCCACTGTAATGCTGGGTGGCTCCCAAGGCGCTATATTTTTAAGCACCAACTTGTCACAGTCACTGAGGTCCACACCAAGCTCCTGAGTCAGTAAATGGAGGCGAACGGCAAGTGGCCGACGCACCCCCCGCAGAAGGTGGTGGTATTGACGCAGGGGGGTACAGGCCACATTGCCGATATTACATTTCCTCGATGTTCTGAGGCCATAGGACCAAGCCAGGTGGTCACGACGAATGTGGAGGGGAGGCACATTCGCCTCCACTTTCATACGAGCTACACGGGTACAACGAACGGCTCTAAGACACATTCGTTTCAGCGTGGCATCGGATGCCGAGCCATACACCTGTGCGCCATAGTCTAGCTTTGATCGAATAAGGGACTTATACACCATTAATAAAGATTTTCTGTCGGCACCGCATGTAGTACCCACTAGGTACTTGAGGACATTTACTGATTTATCACAACGAGCAAGCAAATTATTAACATGAATTTTGAAGTTCATCCGATTATCAAAAATGATTCCCAAAAACTTTACAGAATTTTGAAAAGGTACTGCCTGGTTATCCAGAGTTAAACATAAATTAGGTACGTTACGATTAGTGAAGACTACAGCGGCACACTTAGGGACTGAAAACTTAAATCCCCACTGCAAGGCCCATTGGTGGACGGAGTCAAGGGCTGCTTGAATCCGCCCAGCCGAAAATTGTGCATTATGGGAAGGGTGCCATATTGCACAATCGTCAGTGTAGAGCGAGTATTTAAGATTCCTGGGGATGGGAGCTGATGACAGAATATCATTGATCATAATGCTAAATAAAGTAGAACTAAGCACACTTCCCTGCGGCACCCCGTTTTCCTGGATAAATATATCCGATGTTACGTTATGGGGCAATTTGACAGAAAGTCCTGTCCCTCAAGAAATTTGAAATAAAAATAGGCAAATATCCTCTTAAACCATAAGCATAGAGCTTCATTAGTATTCCGTGTCACCATGTCATGTCATAGGCTTTATGGATGTCCAAGAACACCTCTATCATGATTTCTTTATTGGCAAATGCCTCTGCAATACAATGCTCCAAATTCATTAAATGATCTAGTGAACTTCTGTATTTACGGAAGCCACATTGTTGATCATTTAACAAATTCTTCGACTCTAAAACAAAGAGAAGCCTATTGTTTACCATTCGTTCCATGACCTTACATAGACAAGAAGTCAACACAATAGGACGAAATGAAGTGGGATTCATAAGACGACCAGCCTCTTTGGGTATCGGTATGACGTGCGCAAAGTGCCATGAGTTTGGGAACGTTCGAGATGCCCAAATCTCATTGTACAATGCTAACATCTTAATCAGGTTGTCCTGATTAAGACGCAGGATCATACCGTACGTGATGGTGTCAGGTCCAGGGCTGGTGTCTTTACAGGATTTAAGGGCAAGGAGCAGTTCATCTAACGTAAACTCTTGATTGTATGGGGAGTCTACGTCTTCTGTGGCAAAATCTATTAACTGTAGCTCGGCCGTGCGTTTATGGTGTTAAAAACGCGGATCATAATTGGGTGAGCTACTTACATGAGAAAAACTCCTGGCGAGGATGTTAGCAACGTCCACGGGTTCGTCATAGATGTTATTATTGATCTGCAGGGTGGTAATAGGGAAGTATGGGCCTTTATTATTTAATATTCTTAGGGTGGACCAGACTTTACTTAATGGTGTTGTATGAGTCACCATGGACACAAAGGACCGCCAGGAGTCACGTTTGGACCTGCTTATTCTCCTTGCCTCAGCCCATGCCTGTTTGTATGCAAAAAAATTTTCCTCAGTGGGCTGACTATCAAAAATCCTGTATCTCCTATTGCGTTTTCTTAATGCTTGTCGGCAATCCGGCGTCCACCAATGTGCTCTATGCTTTGCATGAACTGTAGAAGTCTTGGGAATAGCAGCCTCAGCTGCGTGTAATATGGAAGTAGTTACATTTTCGACCTTAACATCTATGGTCTCCCCAGATATATCTAAATTAGCGATCCTTGAGAAGGATCCCCAATCTGCTTTCTTATAGTTAAATTTTGGAGGTGGAGGGTCCGAAACGATGTCGCGTGTATAAGAAAGACAGATGGGTAAATGATCACTTCCCAAGGAGTCGTCATAAGGGTCCCATGAGATATCTTGATGTATACCAGGGGAGGCCAAAGATAAGTCAAAGGCCGAAAAATTACCAGTACGATCATCTACACGAGTCGCTCTACCATCATTCAGAAGACAGAGGTTGGACTGTAGTATTAGGTCGGCTACTTGCTCCCCACGACCATCAATCCTCAAGCTACCCCATTGATAGTGATGGGTGTTAAAATCGCCCAACACTAACTTATTGTCAGGAAGATGTTCGAAAAGTGAATTTAAAGCATCACTATCAATGGGGCCATGTGGAGGACAGTACAGAGAGCAAATAGACAGATACGTGTTATTAAATTTTACTCTGCACGAGACAGCTTCCAGAGAAGGATTTAGAATCGCTTCCGTTTGTGGGTGTGATTTGTGTGAGTAAATGGCAACTCCGTGACCTTCATATCTTCTGTACGAGTGAAACATACCGTTCGTTCGTTCGTTCAAAGATTTTCTGCAACTTTATTGCAGGCCGGGCCATACATTAGCCCGGTCAGTGGGGTATGGACTGGTTAAAAAATAGTAAGTGGGGAGGACAGGACCTAGGGATTGCCTAGCACACACGTCTTGTCCCCTGACTGGTCTCTGTGTTTATAATGCAGTGATACAGAGGACTTAGATCCGGAAGGACACTTGCATGCAACCACGATCGCACACACAGCAACTAACGACAGGTAAAAGAAAGGAAAAACTCAATTCCATAAACGGTATTTGTTCTGACAAGGTTAAGTTTATTCACCTGCTTCGACATACCTTAAATGACTGATGACATGGGAGGTGAGGAGGGGATGACCGTGAGTGTAGCGAAGGGACTTATGTACAAAGTTCGTTGGTTCTTCACTGATGAGCAGATGGCCACAATACACAAAAGTCATGTGCGTTCTCAGGTCGAATACTGTTCACCACTGTGGAGTGGATGTGGAGCGGTTGCATTGAGGCAGTTGGACAAAATTTAAAATAAAGCCATTAGATTAATCAATAATCCTGCCATAACGCAGGACCTTCCTCCGTTATCAGTACATCGAGATGTTGCTTCTTTACCACTATTTTATCGATATTTTTACCGTAAGTGCTCTAACGAACTGGCTTCAATTGTGCCTCCCCTTCACAATTTCTCCCGAAATACTCGGGCAGCTGGGAGCGTCCATGAACTCACACTCTCTCCCCCACAATGCAGAACCTCTGCTTATCAAAATTCATTTATCCACAGAACTACTACTCTCTGGAATTCACTTCTTGGGAGTTGCTTCCCACATACATTTAATCCTCTCGATTTTGAATCCAATTGTTATAAGTATTTTATGAATGGAGGATGCCTTTAGGCACATGGACTTATTTTTTTCCTTTGTTTTTATTTCCTGCATTTACTAAAAAAAAAAAAAAAAACGCGGATTCTCGACGATTTAGAAAGATCCCTAACACATTTTCCTAAGCTATTTATTTTGCTCATTTCTCCCTACTGTCCTCTTTCGTGTGAGGTAAATTCCTCTAATATCGCCTCACTTTACATACATACCGTAAGATATTAACCAGCCATATCTGAAAAAAATCGCTGAGGAAGAGGTGTTAAGGAGCTTCCTTTACCGACGAGTGTAAAGTAGAAGTACAAGACGGAAGGTGACTTTGTTTGGCAAGAGGAAGTGGTCATGTCCTTAGAGAGAGAGGTTTAGAGGCATTTACGGTATAAGGAACCGTAAGAACTCAAGAATCAGATAAGAAGTACTACATATGTTAACAATTATTGAGGCATATCTTTTCAATGGGCTCTACATTTGTGCTCTAAGAAGACAGTGTTCATATATCTGTTAGAGAGAGAGAGAGAGAGAGAGAGAGAGAGAGAGAAATCCGGTATCCAAGAATGTAGGAGAGTGGAGTGGTTGAAGGGTGATATAAACCTACGCAGTATAGAGACAAAGCCAAGGACAATATTAAGAAGGTGGCGTATCTTGGGATGATTGCTCGTTAATGATGCTGGATAGATATGCCTAGAGGATTTTCTTTCAAGACAATCTTAAAACATCACGCCACACAACATAAAGTAAAGGCTGTATACTATCATTATTAAGGTGAGTGTTGTCAGGAGGTGTGTGCTTATCTATATTGTATAAAGCTAGTATATATTTACCACTCACACATACTAAGCAGCTTAATGAGGTCTATGTGATGTGTTTATCCGTGGGTGGCTGGATCAGTGGTGTATCCCTTGTACCCCAAGCCAATTACACAGTACTGGCTGCGCTGTCACCACTCCGTCTTGTGACCTGTTGGTGTGACGGTACACACACACACACACACACACACACACACACACATACCATAGCCCTTTTTACACATTCCTGGCAGTGATGGAATGATAGAGTGATATACTGTATGCGACAGATACCGGTTGTATGAATATTCACAATAATCTCCTGGTCCTGCCCAGAATCAGATGGGGACGAATATACAGCCATGTTGGGGGACTCTCTAATGGTCTGATGTAGGAACTGAGTCTGGGTTCGCTGACGTAAGTGGATAAAAATCTTTTTCTCTCTCTCTCTCTCTCTCTCTCTCTCTCTCTCTCAAACCTGAGAAAAAAGTTGTGTCCGCAATGACAGCAATATAAATGGCAGACGAAGACAGTATGCAAACCCAACACACTGCGACACCTGCGTTAATTTATCGTGGTGGTGTTGTGGCTGACAGGGCAGTGGAGGAGTCACCGGAAGATGAAGATGCAAAATATATACAGATATTTATGAAAATTTTTGGCTATAAAACGAGACAATATACTCGTATAGGCTAGAGACAAGTGCACAGATCAAATCCTGTCAGTATTTAATTTAATCATAATCTTGAAAACAATATACTGTAGATTGGAAGTAACATGATGGATGGTATATATATTCTCAGTTTTTCATCAGCTGTCTCTTGGGGTTCTTTATTCATTATTAGCACACGAAAAATGGTAAATATGAAATCTTACCATTATGAATATGGGCAAATAATCTGCCAATAACTGACTGTGCAACAAAACCTTGCATTTTCTTTCTAATGTACTATGTGTCACAAAAGTGTCGGTGCACAATATGCGTGAAACATTTGGGACCACAGAGCGAAGGTCACTGAAATATTAGTGTACGACCTACCAGACCTGATGTCGGGAGGTGTCATATATCGCCATGTACCGATATCCCCTTGCAGCCATATAGCAAATATACTTTTTATATAAAAAGACATTGTTCTACACAATGAGACGTTGGTAAACATCAGCAGTTGATCGAATGTTTTCGGTAGGCATCGGACCTCCTGTGCACCGATACTTTTGTGACCCATGGTACGCACCACAGATCTCGATGGCAAACCGTGCACCACAAGTTTTTAAAACGCTTCTATTCCCGGCGAGAGCGTTAAACACTTTCCACATATGTACGCACGAGTAATGTATTTCTCCAGGAGAGAGAGAGAGAGAGAGAGAGAGAGAGAGAGAGAGAGAGACCGTATACAAATAGGAAGACTGGCAAAGAATGATACAGTTCTTAATAGTATTGTGGTGAGGGCGTATGTGGCGACGGTGCAGTGTTACACAGCTTGGGTGTGGTATGGAGTAAGTGGAAGTTAGTTACTGGTATGTGTGTGGTTGGTGTAGTGTGGGTAAAACGTGGTGAGATATGGGTGTGGTGTCGTATGGGGAAAAATGTAAGAATACGGAAAGTGTGTATGTAGCAGCGTTGTACATGAAGAGCCTCACACTCTTCTTGGATTCACACAAAACCACCAATATAGACAAGCAAACAAACAGACGCATAGGAGATACTGTAAGCAATGACTGTGAGAGCTGGGATGTGAAGGGTGAGTAGTGACTGCAGTATAGACTCTAGGAGGGATGAATAACAGGTTATACAGCAGCCTAACAGGTCACGGGCTGAGGTGTCAAGTACTGTGTTGTTCCTCGTATCACAGAATGGGTTGAAGTTCTGTCTGAGGCCCTGGGTTTTCATGTGCTCAGTGACACTCCCACTGCCCCGGTACAGGGCAGCACGAGGAGTTGAGAGTGGGTGGGTGAGGGATGTGCGTGGTGTGTGGAGATGGAGGGAGAGTTGTAGGGTTCGGGGTTCAGGATAGTTGAGTCTTCAATATAGACAAACTGCCTCGAAAATTTTGTGTTCACCACTCGCTCTCCTCTTACTGACTCCCTTCAACTTCTCTCTTGCTGCCGCACTGTTACATCTTTATATCTCTACTATCGCTGTTTGAATGGTCAATTCTTTTTCGAGGTGTTTGCCTGCATCTTCCCACCATTATGGCGACTGCGTTGCACCAGTCTGGCAACGATTTTTCACCCCTTTTCTGTCCAGCTCTCTAATGTAAGAGTTAGCCGATACTCTTAGGGCGCTGTCACACTTTGCCCGAAACATGTGATCAACAAGACGAAATGTGGCACAGGGTTTCGTCCAAGACACAAGTTCTATTAATGATGTAGCAATAGCCTTGTGCTTCATTTCCTCTTGTCAATAACATGCTTCGGGCAAATGTGGCAGAGACATTAGCTTTTCATATAAGGTACAATTCAACTCTGGAGCTGCCTCTCTCCATTTGTATTTCGCTAAACCAATGAACCCCCATATTTTAAACCCAAAATGTTCATGAATCTCGAAATGAATGGATCTTGAATTTGGCTCTGTTTTGTTCAGTTACTCTAGGAAAGAACGCATTTTTGAGGGCTTCTAACCTTTAGTTCTATCTTCTTTACATTAAAATGATACCATAGTAAAGGGCATGAGTTACTGCCATCCACCAATCATGCCTGTGTTGACATTCTAAGCAAGGCACCCAGTCAAGCATGCGGGCAGACAGAAGGGTACGTAAGCAGGAAGGGAGATCGGCTGGGAGGTAGGAAGGGAGGCAGGTAGACAGTATAATGAAGTATCAGTCTTGCTTAATAACATACAGGGAGACAGGAGAGTTGGTATAAGGATGTAAACCGTGTGCTAAATGAAGGCAATGGAGTGAGGGTGGTGGAGACTGTTTTTTGGAGGTAAGCAGTTGTGGAGGTGGTGGTGGTGGAGGTGGTGGTAGTGGGGTGGGTTTGAGATGGTTGGTGAGGAATGGGTGATGACAGTGATGGTGAGGATAGTGATGAGGGATGATGGCAGGCTAATGGTGGTAGTTAATTAAGAAAGTGGTGGTGGGAAAAGGATAAATTGGTGATCGTAGTGGTAGAGGTGCTGGAAGTGACTGATAGCTGTAGTGGTGGGTGAAGGAGGAGACAATTTATAGATGGTATAGATGGTAGTTGTAATGTCTTATTGAAAGAGCTTTGTCTCATTATGGCTAATCATATCGACTATTATTCTATTACATTAAAAAAAAAAAGTACTGTGGCAACGAGGAGTAAAGTTATGACAGCTCTATGACAACCAGTACCGAACATCTCATCCTTTACTATACTCCTTTTACTTTACTTGGCCTAGATTTTTGTTCTTTTGCAGCTTATTTCACGTAGCTCAGTGGCAGAAGGAGATAATACTACGGCCATACATCCTTTCCATAGCATTTCTTCGTGACCAAGAGCATATTCTAGTGTTAGTCTTTTGTTACAACTCCGCTTTCAATGTGGAAAGATGACAATTCCAGGCCAGATTAGAGTAAAATTATATAGTTTAAGCATACCTCCTATCCCCGTCCTTGTATGTTTTTTCTAATGACCTTTTTTATTCTCCCACCTTTTCCATTATACAAAATCTCACTTTTACTCACCCCTCACACTCTCTCATACCGTTCGCTGTGCCTTCTGTCATATTCAAACCCTTTCTTTTTCTCATACCCGCACTCATAACCCTCATATTCCCATCACTCACGTTCCTTCACAGCCTCCTTCATATCCTTCAAACCTTACTGTGTCTCTTAAATATGTTTCCACTTTTTGTTATCTCAGCTGATCTATTTCCATCAATCAATCAACCCACCCCTTGCGTCACACTCAGACTCACCATCAACCCTCTCCCTCAGTTACTACCTCCCTGTTACCTCCTCTTCCATCACTCTCCCTATAATCTCATATCAGTTCCAGCCACTTAACCCTACAATGATATTTCTTCACAAAGATATTCCCTCTCTCTCTCTCTCTCTCTCTCTCTCTCTCTCTCTCTCTCTCTCTCTCTCTATGTAATGTATATATGTATGTATGCATCTATACACACACACACACACACACACACACACACACACACACACACACACACACACATTTTATATAGATAGATAGATAGATAGATAGATAGATGAGAATGGCAGTGCGTTAATGGACATTTGTGCTAGGAGGGGGTTGGTGATAGCCAATACCCTCTTCAGGCATAAAATGATCCACAGGTATACATGGCGAGTGATGAGAAAGGTGGGTGGTGAACTGAATGAAAGGAAGGCAACGATTGATTATGTGTGTGTGGATGAAAGGATGCGAAGATGTGTAATGGATGCAAGAGCTTATAGAGGTTGGGGGAGTGGACTTTCTGAACACTACTTGGTGGTGGCCAGAATTAGGATCCAAGTAAGATGGAGAAACAGAAGAAGGGAAAGGCGAGAGGAAGGAGTAGTTGCAAGAAGAGTGGAAAGGTTACAAGAGGATGAGAAAAAGGCAGAGTATAAGAGAGAAGTGGAGGAACGATTGGGCAAATATGAATTGGAGCAGATGGGGGACGTGGAAGGTGTGTGCAGGATATTTACAGAAGAAATATGTGCAGCATGTGATGTGGTGTGTGGGAGGAAGAGAAGACGGAGGGGGGTGCAAGGAACAGCCTGGTGGACTGAAGAAGTGAGAGAGGCTGTGGCACAAAAGAAGAAAGCATACAATGAATGGATGAGAAATAGGGGCGTGGAAGAAGTTAAGAGGCGGAAGAGAGAGTTATATGTAGAAAGAAAGAGAGAGGTGAAAAGATTAGTAAGAGAAAGTAAGAAGAGAGTGGATGAGGAATTTGGAAGGAATTTGAGTGTAAAGTGGAGGGACTGTAAGAAAATGTTCTGGAAAGAGGTGAAGAGAGTAAGATAGGGTGGAAGTGAAGGTAGCAGGGGAATGAAAAATAAAAATGGTATATTACTAGTGGAGAAGGGAGAAAAAGTGAGCAGATGGAGAGAACACTTTAAGGAATTGTTGAACATACAGGATGGAAGTAATGAGAGTATAAGTGGCTGGGGAATGGCTGGGAGAAGGAGGGAGGTGAGAAGACAGGAAGAAACCAGTAGGATAGAAGTTGTGGAAGCAATGAAGAAAGTTAAATTGGGGAAAGCCCCAGGAATTGATGGAGTGTGTGGTGAAATGCTGAAGCATGGGGGTGAGATTGTAGTAGAATGGATGTGGAAGATGTGTAGATTGGCCTGGGAGGAAGGTAGAGTCCCGGAGGATTGGAAGTCAGGTATAATTATTCCCTTGTACAAAGGGAAAGGCGAAAAAGAAGTGTGTGGTAATCATAGGGGTATTTGTCTTCTTAGTATAATAGGAAAAGTGTATGGTACGATACTTATTGACAGAATTAGAGAAAGAACAGAGGAATTAGTTGGAGAAGAACAGGGAGGCTTTAGGAAGGGAAGAGGTTGTGTAGATCAGATATTCATTCTTAGATCTTTAGTGGAAAAGTTTCTAGAGAAGGGAAAGAAGTTGTAAGCGGCTTTCATGCATTTGGAGAAAGCATATGACAGGGTGGATAGACAAGGATTGAAGAAAGTATTAAGAATATATGGAGTAGATGGGAAGTTGTTGAATGCTGTGAAGAGTATGTATGATGGTGCGAAGGCTGCAGTGCGTGTGGATGGTGAACTAAGTGAAATTTTCTCTTTGAAGGTTGGGTTGAAACAGGGATGTGTCATGTCTCCATGGTTGTTCAATCTGTACATGGATGGGGTGATAAAAGATGTACAGTTGGCCTAAGAAGTGACGGCGGAGTATCCAGAAATTTTCGGTCAGCGACAGTGCACATACTCTTGCTTATATCTCTACGAGGTGAAACCTAATAGGTAAAATTGTTACAAAAAACAATAAAGCAATGTCAAAGTACCTGTATATTTCAAAATTGTAGGAAGCAGTTCGTTAGTTACGATAATAGGAAATCCTAAACGGAACTAATTGAAATCTCACAACTATCGTTCAGGGACAGTCAGGAATAATTTGCGGAGTTCAAATCTAGTATTGTAACACGCAATAATTTTTTAGTAGCGTAAGACTGAACAAAAGGGAGCTTCAATAAACAATAAAAAATAGTAATTATTATTTATAAAATAATTTCCGTTACAATTCCAGGGAATAATTTAATGTCGTTTACTTCAGTTTCCAATGTCTCCATGGACGACGACGGAAAGCAAGAAGGCGGCGTAAGCCAGTAAGCTATTTTGAATGTTTTGATCAACACACACGAAAAGAGATAACAATTACTCAAAGACATGCAGTTATTACACTGCCTTTGGCCAGTTTTCCACTAAGAAAAGCTCTGGCTTATTTGATATAAGCCAGAGGGCTGTCGGTGAAAGAAGGATAAAAAAAGAACCTCGATGTTTGCCTAGAGTCGGAGCTCCTTACAGAATGCTAACTTGTCATAGTCTGATATCCTCAGTGCATAATCGATTAACAAGAGTAATAAAATGCAGAGGTTCATAAACAAATAATTGAGTTCAAAATTTCCAGATCAGCATTTTCTGTTCAGCAGGACATTACAGTTTATTTTAAAAGACAGATATTAAGATTAAAAGATGGAGTAAAGATTGCGTGGTTTTGCATTGCAAGAGTTTATGAACTCATGTTTTGGTCCTGCTTATTGCTTAGTGTAAGAGAAAAAGGCAGAATCTGTCATTCCTCCTTACAGTTAATAATAATTTTGCATCAATTGAGAATAAAGTTGCTAATTATAATTATTATTGGAGAGAGGAAGACGGAATAAAAGGCAGCATGGTCTTGCTGCTACCGCAGGTAGGGCATCATTACGAAGAAGAATTTCATTGTTATGGCATCCTTATTGTTGCTGGATCATCACCATGGCATTTGAAAATAAGGCAGTGTATTGCAGTCACTAGAATTTTCCTTAAATGGTCTTCAAAAGTAGAGCATCTGTATTAGAAATCCTGGGAAACAAATCAGGAACACGGAGTTATAGGCCTACTGCCCACCGCGCGCGGAGTAATACATTACACGTTCATTCGAATCGGGAAAGGTAACTAAGTGTTAACTTCTAATATCACTGCCTGCTGTTATTCATTTTACATCATTCTTAACGCAATATAATATATAATTTATTTGATATGACCTGGTGAAGGCATTGAATGTTTACCTTATATTCACTGTTTTCATTGAACGTACGGCAGTGTAGAGTGCCCGAAGCAATCTGAAACTCTGCCATCACTTCTTGGGGCGACTGTACAAGGTAGGGTAGTGGATGTTGGAGTGGCCCTTGTGAGAGAGGATAGTGTTTGGAAACTCCCTGTACTGTTGTTTGCAGATGAATGTGTGTTGTTGAGTGAAGACGAAGGGGAGCTGCAAGGCTTGGTGGATGAGTTTGGGAGAGTGTGTAAGAAACGGAATCTAAAGGTGAATGTAGGGAAGAGTAAAGTGATGGTCTTTGAGAGAGGTGAAGTCAGTGAATGTACAGCTAGGTTGGATGGTGAGGAATTGGAAAATGTGAGTACGTTTAAGTACTTCGGCAGTGTGATGAGTAAGGATGGAGGTTTGGAAGGTGAAGTGCTTGAAAGGGTACAGAAGGAAAGAAAGGTTGCTGGCTCTTTGAAAGCAGTGATAAGAAACAGGGAAGTGAGCATGGAAGTGAAAAAGTTACTACATGACAGTATTGTGATACCAACTCTAACGTATGGATGTGAAGCTTGGACGTTGTTGGAAAGACACAAGTCAAGAGTGAGAGCAGTGGAAATGAGTTATTTAAGAGGAGCCTGTGGAGTCACATGGAGAGACAGGCTGACGAACGAGGATATAAAGGAGCGTTGTGGTGTGGATGTGGATGTGATAGGAAGCGTTATGAGGAACAGACTGAGGTGGTTTGGCCATGTGGAGAGGATGGAGGGTGAAAGACTGACGGAGAGAGTGTATGTGAGTGAGGTGGAGGGGGGAAGAGGGAGGGGGAGGCCGAGGATGAGATGGAAGGATGGGGTGGAGAGGTATATGAGGGAGGGGGGGTGTGAGTTGGGAGCAGGGCAGTGAAATGCCGGGGGACAGGGCGACGTGGAGGCGTTTTGTTTGTGGCCACCCCGAACGGGATTGAGGCGTCTGACAAATATATATATATATATATATATATATATATATATGTATATATATATATATATATATATATATATATATATATATTGTTACGGAACAGAGAAAGATAATGTACACTTTAAGTGAGAATACTAAAAATCACTACTGTCCCGTAAAGTTCCAGGTTCAAAACAAAAGAGTTAGGTAAAATTACAAGTTAAAGTTTAATGCTCAAACTAACAACAAAACATTCAGGACTCATAAGGATAATGCAATGGCAAAAAACAGGTTAAATATATGGTTAACTGCAATAGCCTCTATTAACACGAAATTAGCATGAGTAAATTTATCTAAGTCAGCCCTGATAAAATGAAAATACACTGGGTAATGCTCAGTTAATGCAAGATAAATTATTACAGATACAAAATATAAATATAGTCGATGGTGGTCTGCTGGGCGAGGTTCTTCACTTTCTGTACAAATTATGTAAATACATTATATTATCTTGCTTAAGTTATTCTAATTAGGGACGACAGCTGACGTATATGGAAATGTTCCTGACTCGTCTGGTTCCCTTTCATATATTGATGTCCCCTATATTAGGTTGTGCCTCGACTGACAGTTACCAGGTGATCAGTGCAGGTATGTAATGTAGAAAGGCATTACATATCTGCAGTCGATGGTGTTCTGTTAGTCGAGGTATTTTTACCATTAGTGTAGGTCTAGCTATTTGTCTCTGTAGGATTTAGTATAGGTTAGCGATTTGTCTGTTAGGTGATTAATTTTAGGGTCTTTAGATTAGTTTTACTTTATAATATAAGGTATAAAAAATATAAAACCAAGAAAAAATCAAAAAATTAAAAATACCAAAAAAAAAAAATAATAAGATTAAAATTATTATATATATATGTACGTTTGCATGAAAGTGTGTCTGTATGTATGCATAGAAGCGTGTGTGTGTGTGTGTGTGTGTGTGTGTGTGTGTGTGTGTATGTATGTATATACTGTATATATGTTTGTATATATATATATGTATATATGTTTAAATGTATATACATATATATATAAATGGCCTTAATAACCAGGGGCTTCGGCCCCAATGGTTGATAGGCCGAAAAAAAAAATATATATATATATATATATATATATATATATATATATATATATATATATATATATATAAATAATGATGGCTGACAAGAAGAAGCTTACATGAATTACAAAAACTTCACTAGGCCTACAAATTAAACTTATGCTATACAGTACAAGAACAAAATGCAACAACACTTATACTCAAATTACACAGCTGCTAGATGGTTGGAGACTTCCTGAGCACTCAATAATAACTGTACAGGGGAGGACAGAGATGTGAACAAAATGAGGAGCAGATCTACGTGGCAATTAATGTAGAGACTGAGCTCATTATATAGGGGCCGGCAGAGCTTGATACAACTTGTAAGAAGGACGCGCAAATGAAGCCATGGGGACAAAGAGCTGACAATCCTGCACTGAACAACAGAAAGGACGACTTACTCTACTATAACGGTAGAAGAGGGGGACTGAGGCAGAACACGCTCGTGATCAAACATGCAGCATACTGTGCGTTAAAATTACACAAAGGATAATGAAATCATAGGCTATGTAACACCTCCCCACAAAGAAAAAGAAATTTACAAAGGAAATTTCTTATTACTCTAAAACAATCTGTCTAAAGCCTAGATAAGCAATCTGCAATAACATTTTCTTTCCCTTTGACATGTTGTATGTCTAATGAATACTCCTGAAGAAGTAGACTCCATCTTGTCAATCTCTGATTTTTATCTTTAAACTTACTAAGGAATTTCAGTGGGTTATGATCGGTATAAATGACTATGGGGTCAAAACCAGAACACAAATAAAATGAAAAATGCTGTAAACCCAAAATCAAGGCCAAAAGCTATTTCTCAATAGTTGAGTAGTTCTTTTGAGGTGGAGTGAACTTCTAACTGTAATAAGATACAAGGTGTTCAATACCCTGATCATCCTCTTGCAGCAAAACAGCCCCAGCTCCTGTATCACTTGCATCAACAGCCATCTTAAAAGGCTTAGCAAAATTTGGAGTAACGAGCACTGGCTGACTTAATAGAATAGCTTTAAGTTTGTTGAAAGAGGATTCACAGTTATCGATCCAGACAAATTTAACTCCCTTTTTCAGTAGGTCTGTAAGTGGTGATACAAGAATAGAAAAGTTAAGAACAATTCTCCTGTAATAACCTACCATTCCCAAAAATCTTTGTAGCTCTTTCCTACTTTGTCTGGGAAGATCACTTATAACCTGAACCTTAGCTCCTGGTGGCGCAACATGTCCATCACCAATTACGTACCCAAGGTACTGAACTTTAGCTTGACCAAACTCACACTTTGATAAATTAGCTACAAGATTAGCCTGAACCAAACCCTCAAGAAATTTACTGACATGGCATAGGTGATCTTTCCAGTTGTCACTGAAGATTAATACATCATCAATATAAACAACACACCCTGCCAAACCCTCTGTTACAACATTCATGAGCTTCTGAAATGTGCCTGGTGCATTCTTCATACCATATGGCATTACGGAACATGCAAAAGTCTTTCCTAGTGTTACAAAACATGAGATCTCCCTAGCACGTTCAGTCATAGGTACTTGCCAGTATCCCTTCAACAAATCAAACTTACTTATGTACCTAGCCTTTCCGATCTTGTCTATGCAATCTTCCACACGAGGGAGAGGGTAAGTGTCTGTTTTGGTTATCTGATTAACACGTCTGTAGTCGATGCAAAGCCGCTGTGACCCACCTGGCTTAGGGACCAGAGTGACAGGAGAGCTCCACTCGCTCTGACAGGGCTCAATCATCTTGTGGTCCAACAGGTAGCCAAGCTTCTTCTGGATGAGAGGAACTTTCACTGGGTTCACACGGTAAGGAGGCAATTTAATTGGCTTTGCGTCTCCAACATCGACATCATGCATCAACACAGTGGTTCTTCCTGGAGTAGCACGGAACACTTCCGGGTACTCCTGCAGTAATGCCGAAAACTCCTGCTTTTCCTCGGGAGGTAGATGAGAAAGCTTAGTCTGGAGATCATTCAAGATATCAGGATTCTTCCCCGAACTATCACTCAGGCTCATACTGCATGGGAGAGTTTCACTTGCAGACTCGGGTGGAACACCTACAGTGCAGACTGGATTATTTTCGTCCTGCCTGTGATATAACTTTAGCATGTTGATGTGACAAAGTTGCTTGTTCTTTCTACGATCTGGTGTGGCGATGACATAGTTGACATCACTGAGTTTCTTCTCCACGAAATAAGGACCACTAAACTTGGCTTGAAGAGGTTGCCCATGAACTGGTAGCAGAATCAAAACCTGATCTCCTGGCTGAAAGTGGCATAACCTGGACTTCTTATCATACCAAGTCTTCATCTTCTCCTGAGCAGCTCCTGAATTCTCTCTCGCCAGCTGTAAAGCAGTGGACAGCCGTTCTTTGAACTTCATCACATACTCCAGCAGGTTGACGTCATCTTCCTCCGACAGCCAGCATTCCTTGAGTAGCTTAAGGGGTCCTCTTACTTCATGGCCAAACAGTAGTTCAAAAGGTGAGAAGCCCAGTGATTCATTTGGAGATTCTCTTGCGGCAAACACAACGAATGGAAGACCTTTATCCCAGTTTTTCTGATGTTCCAAACAGTATTTCCTGAGCATCGATTTGAGTGTTTGATGATATCTCTCCAACGCTCCTTGGGTCTGGGGATGGTAAGCTGAAGACGTGATTTGGGTGATGCCCAACTCTTTCAGAGACTGCTTGAAAACATTTGACATGAAATTACTTCCCCGATCTGACTGTACCTCCTTGGGCAGACCAAACTTTGTGAAGAACCCTAGCATTTCCTTAACCACATTCTTTGCTGAGATATTTCTAAGTGGAATGGCTTCAGGATAACGAGTAGCCATATCAATCAGGGTCAACACATAAGAAAGGCCTGAAGAAGTCTTAGGAAGAGGGCCCACAATATCCACCAACACACGGGTGAAAGGCGCCTCAAAAGGAGGAATGGGAACTAGAGGTGCAACCTTTTCGGTCTGATTACACTTTCCCACAACTTGACAGGTGTGACAAGACTTACAATACCAGGAAACATCCCTGAAGATACCTGGCCAGTAGAAGTGTTTCAAAATGCGTGCCACAGTCTTCCTCACTCCAAGGTGTCCTGCCAAACTGGAATCATGAGCCACTCTAATGATATCCTGCCTACAAACACGAGGGATGACAACTTGATGTACAACCTCCCATTCACAGTCGGCTGATGCTGTTGGGGATCTCCACTTCCTCATAAGTACTCCTGACTTTACATAATAACAAGTAGAAGCACCGGCTGACTCTTCTTCACTGTAAGCAGAGTTAGCTAGACCTTTCAACTCAGGGTCAGCAACCTGCAACTCAACCAACTCTTGACGAGACAAATTATCAACACTACGGGGTACTGCCTCATCTGGTGAGTGGTCCAAATTAGCAAGAAAAGTGTCAGCTAGGATAACATCATCATCATCATTATCCTCTAAATCACCAGTAAATTTAGACTTAACCCTAGTGACAGCACATGCAGAGAACACATCAGGGACATCACAATCCTGGGCCGCAGCCACTGGCTCACTAGACAACTGAGGAGCTGGACACACTTGACTTCCACCAATATCATTTCCAAGTAAGAAAGTTACACCTGACATTGGGAGTGTCTCAACCAACCCAACCACAATGGAACCATTAACAAAACCAGACTCTAAATTCACTCTGCACAGAGGGACAGAGAAATAATTATTCCCTACACCTTGTAAGATTACAGTTTCATCAGAGGAATTAACATTAAAGCCTAGAACACTGGTCAGCATAAGGGATTGGCAAGCACCTGTATCACGATATATTTTAACTGATTTCCTGTCATTACTGTCCAGAGGACTGACAAAACCATCAGACAGGAAATTAGCACATGAACTCTTGAGAGTGTCACCCACGTTACTGCTCAAAAGAGGAGCTCCATCATGAGAATTTAAGTTACCCCTCAAAGCAGGTTCAGTTAACTCAGTTAAAGAATTCTGGGAACTCTCAAGGGTGGACACTAGACCAATTG